>NC_083225.1:87336786-87589286 GCF_032191835.1 Heteronotia binoei
GGCTCAAGCCCTTCAGGATCTCAAAGGTAAAAACCAGCACTTTGCATTGTGCTGAAAAACAAATGGGCAGCCAATGCAGGTCTTTGAGTGCTCCGTCCCACCTAGGGTTGCCAACTCTGGTTTGGGAAATTCCTGGAGATTTAGGGGCAGAACTTGGGCAGTCACACAGTACTGATGTAATTGCACACAGTCTTTCCTCTAAAGTAGCCACCCCCCCTCGGGTCATTCCGTTGTTGTCATTCCAGGAGAACTCCAGATCCCACTGGGAAGATGGCAACCCTAATACCACCCCTGACACTAGCCTGCTGCTGTATTTTGGATGAACTGAAGTTTCCAGACCATTTTAAAAGGCAGCCCCATTAAGGTTGCCAACCCCCAAGTCCCAACATGGTTCCCCCACTTTGGGGGGTTCCAATCCACCTGGCCAACAAGGGATACCCTTTTTCCCAAACAGGGACTAGGGTGGCCATAATGTCTGAAGGCCAGCCAGGGACACCTTGGGGGAAGGGGGAAGGTAGGGGTGCGCGTGCGCGAAGCGCGCGAGCGCCGCCGGAAACAGGAAGTGACGTCACTTCCGGTGACGTCACTTCCGGTGATGTCATGCCACCACCGAAAACAGGAAGTGACAGCACTTCCTGTGACATCATTTCCCCCGCACCACCTGCCGGAAACGGGAAGTGACATCACTTCCTGTGACATCATTTCCCCCGCGCCACCTGCCGGAAGCAGGAAGTGACACCACTTCCTGTGACATCATTTCCCCCAAATGACATCATTTCCCCCAAATGCCACTGCCGGAAACAGGAAGTGACTTCACAGCACTTCCTGTGACGTCCCCAAAAATCCCCCAAATATCACCGCCGGAAACAATTTTGTTCTCAAATCCTGTATATACTTCATCAGTATATGGGATAAGGCACTTTCTCAACTGTGCTGCATAATGCAGCCTATTTATTTTGTCCTGTTGGCTCTGTTGGCTCTATCTGCGCCACCTTCATCACTTTCGGGGTGTGGATCCCCCAGTGGGGTGGGCTCCCGACTCCCTCCGCCGGCTGTTTCTGATAGCCCTGCGCCCCCTCTTTCATTTGATATGTGTCCCGTGCGGGTGCCACCCTCCTGCCGGGAGATGCCGCAAAATGAGCCCCCTTGAGGCTTATGGCGGCAGGGCTCGGGGGAAGCAAGCTAGACTGCTGTTCTTTTGAGGGGTTATAGAGTGTTTCGAGCCCCTCCCTGTGGCATCGGTCCCATCATTGTGGGACCCAGGGGGCCGGCGCAGCGGCCCGCTGAAGCAGCCTGTCAGTCACTTCCGGATCTCGAGCTGTGTTATTAGTGACAGGCTGCTTCGGCAGGCCGCTGCGCCGGCCCCCTGGGTCCCACAACGATGGGACGGATGCCACAGGGAGGGGCTCGAAACACTCTATAACCCCTCAAAAGAACAGCAGTCTAGCTCGCTTCCCCCGAGCCCTGCCGCCATAAGCCTCAAGGGGGCTCATTTTGCGGCATCTCCCGGCGGGAGGGTGGCACCCGCACGGGACACATATCAAATGAAAGAGGGGGCGCAGGGCTATAAGAGACAGCCGGCGGAGGGAGTCGGGAGACCACCCCACTGGGGGATCCACACCCCGAAAGTGATGAAGGTGGCGCAGATAGAGCCAACAGAGCAAACAGGACAAAATAAATAGGCTGCATTATGCAGCACAGTTGAGAAAGTGCCTTATCCCATATAATGATGAAGTAAATACAGGATCTGAGAACAAAATTGCACCAGAAGACACAAACACAAAGCTCCCTTACACTGAATCAGTGCTTGGGTCCACCAAAGTCAGTATTGTCACATAAGAACATAACAGAAGCCCTGTTGGATCAGGCCAGTGGCCCCTCCAGTCCAACACTCTGCGTCACATAAGAACATAACAGAAGCCCTGTTGGATCAGGCCAGTGGCCCCTCCAGTCCAACACTCTGCGTCACATAAGAACATAACAGAAGCCCTGTTGCATCAGGCCAGTGGCCCCTCCAGTCCAACACTCTGTGTCACATAAGAACATAAAAGAAGCCCTGTTGCATCAGGCCAGTGGCCCCTCCAGTCCAACACTCTGTGCCACATAAAAATATAAGAAAAGCCCTGTTGAATCAGGCCAGTGGCCCCTCCAGTCCAACACTCTGTGCCACATAAGAATATAAGAGAAGCCCTGTTGCATCAGGCCAGTGGCCCCTCCAGTCCAACACTCTGTGCCACATAAAAATATAAGAGAAGCCCTGTTGCATCAGACCAATGGCTCATCCAGCCCACCACTCTGGTCACATAAGAACATAAGAGAAGCCCTGTTGCATCAGACCAATGGCTCATCCAGTCCACCACTCTGGTCACATAAGAACATAAGAGAAGCCCTGTTAGATCAGGCCAGTGGCCCCTCCAGTCCAACACTCTGTGTCACATAAGAACATAAGAGAAGCCCTGTTGGATCAGGCCAGTGGCCCCTCCAGTCCAACACTCTGTGTTACATAAGAACATAAGAGAAGCCCTGTTGGATCAGGCCAGTGGCCCCTCCAGTCCAACACTCTGTGTTACATAAGAACATAAGGAGGGAAGGAAGGGAGGAGGGAAGGGAAGGGAAGGGAAGGGAAGGGAAGGGAGGAAGGAAGGAAGGAAGGAAGGAAGGAAGGAAGGAAGGAAGGAAGGAAGGAAGGAAGGAAGGAAGGAAGGAAGGAAGGAAGGAAGGAAGGAAGGAAGGAAGGAAGGAAGGGGGAGGGAGGGAGGGAAGGAAGGGGGGGAGGGAGGGAGGGAAGGAAGGAAGGGGGGAGGGAGGGAGGGAAGGAAGGAAGAAAGAAAGGAAGGAAGGGAGGAGGGAGGGAAGGAAGGAAGGGAAGGGAGTGAGGGAAGGAAGGGAGGGAAGGAAGGAAGGAAGGGAGGAGGGAGGGAAGGAAGGAAGGAAGGGAAGGGAGTGAGGGAAGGAAGGAAGGAAGGAGGGAGGGAGGGAGGAAGAAAGGAGGGAGGGAGGGAGGGAAGGAAGGCCGCCCCCTCCCGCCAGCCGCCCCCCCCTGCTTTCGGCCCCCTCCCTCCCTGCCCTGCTTACCTGATACCAGGGCTGGTCCGGAGGCCGGGGAGGCGGCAGAGAGGCCGGCGCTGGTCGCCGGAGGCCTCCCGGCGGGTCGGGGAGGGAAGGGAAGGGAAATGGAGGCCGCCGCCGGGCCGCAGCGCGGCCCGGGCGGCCTCCCGGTGAGTCGGGGAGGGAAGGGGAGCCCAAGGGAGGCCGCCGCCGGGCCGCGCTGCGGCCCGGGCGGCCTCCCTGTGAGTCGGGGAGGGAAGGGGAGGGAAGGGGAGGCCAAGGGAGGCCGCCGCCGGGCCGCACTGCGGCCCGGGCGGCCTCCCTGTGAGTCGGGGAGGGAAGGGGAGGAAAGGGGAGCCCAAGGGAGGCCGCCGCCGGGCCGCGCTGCGGCCCGGACGGCCTCCCTGTGAGTCGGGGAGGGAAGGGGAGCCCAAGGGAGGCCGCCGCCGGGCCGCGCTGCTGCCCGGGCGGCCTCCCTGTGAGTCGGGGAGGGAAGGGGAGCCCAAGGGAGGCCGGGGAGGGAAGGGGAGGGAAGGGGAGGCCAAGGGAGGCCGCCGCCGGGCCGCGCTGCGGCCCGGGCGGCCTCCCTGTGAGTCGGGGAGGGAAGGGGAGGGAAGGGGAGCCCAAGGGAGGCCGCCGCCGGGCCGCGCTGCGGCCCGGGCGGCCTCCCGGTGAGTCGGGGAGGGAAGGGGAGGCCAAGGGAGGCCGCCGCCGGGCCGCGCTGCGGCCCGGGCGGCCTCCCGGTGAGTCGGGGAGGGAAGGGGAGCCCAAGGGAGGCCGCCGCCGGGCCGCGCTGCGGCCCGGGCGGCCTCCCGGTGAGTCGGGGAGGGAAGGGGAGCCCAAGGGAGGCCGCCGCCGGGCCGCAGCGCGGCCCGGGCAGCCTCCCGGAGGGTCGGGGAGGGAAGGGAAGGGAAATGGAGGCCGCCGCTGAGCCGCAGCGCGGCCCAGGCAGCCTCCCGGCGGGTCGGGGAGGGAAGGGGAGGGAAATGCAGGCCGCCGAGTGAGGGAGGGACCGTCCCTGCACGTGCGCACGGCATTTGGCACATGCGCAGAGCCCGCCAATCGCCGTGCGCACGCGCAGGGACGCTTGCTCCCTCACTCCCCGCCTTCCCTGCCCGTGCGCGCGGCCCGCCGGCTCCTCTAGCTGGCTAAACCGGGACTTTTAATGGTCCCGGTATAGCCAGCTCGGGAGCCGGGAATTGGGGGCCAGAATCGGGACTTTCCCGGGCAACCGGGACGATCTGGCCACCCTAACAGGGACATTATTGTACAACATCCCTGATGCAATGATATCACCTGGAAGTGGCATCATCACATCAGGGACATCATGCAATGACTTTCTGGATTTGGGGAAAACTCAATGGTTTTGTAGCAACCCCCCCCCCCCAAGAAAACTGAGTTTTTCCTCAAGACCTAGAGTGCTGCATGCAACACTGGTGAAACAGCTTGCACATCAGAAGACTCCCAGAGCAGTTCCAGGATCCCCCCACTGGCAGCCAGGTGGGGGCTGGCAATCCTAAACCAAACATAAAGCACAGTAAACCATGCCACAGAGCTGAACCTCCAGCTGTAGGCCAGGATCCAACAGTACCCATAAGCTATGAACCTATTCCTTGGGGGGGGGGGTGCAAACCCTTCCAACACAGGCTGACTCCTCAGTACTTGAGCAGCTCTGTCATTGGCCAGCAGCACCACAGTCTTATCTGGATTGAGCTTCAGTTTATTGACATTCATCACACCCCCATTAACCATTTCCACGCACCTATTTAGGAGCTGTTCTGTTCTCAGCCATAATATTTGGTTCCATTATCAGATTGAAATTTGAAAAATGATAAGCCTTGGCTCTCAAATCCCTTACAGAAAAGGGAGGATGGTGGTTTAAGTCATAGTGGACTAAAGATTATAGAAAGTTTGTAGTCCTCATTCAAGCTCAAGAAAAGCAACTTACTTCTCTACCAATTAGAAAATATTAGCTTCTCTCTCTCTCATCAAAGTCAATAGAGGAAATATAAGAGTGCTATCAACCAATATGTCTATCTAGGCAAAAGGATCTTACTATAATTTCTTATGCGTTCCTACGAAACTCACCTGGTATGACAAAAACAATGTTGTTATATTTTAAAATCTGCCAATGAACACACTTCTGGACTTGGACCGGAGAGTTTTGGACCTCAAATCCTTCTTGGGCACAAACTGAACACAGGTTTAACAGTTGTGTTTTTCAGCTGCAGTTGCTCCACACTTGCAAACAATGAAGTGCCTTGAACCTACCTCCCAAGTTTGCTCTGTGAACAAACAACATGCAATTTACCATACATTTTAAACAGGACTTGTGCTTCAAATGAAGGTGACTCAGGTTTTGATTTGCATCCAGAGTGAAAATTTGTTTGCCAAGAATCAACCCAATGAGATTTCAAGCAGCTGAAATATTAGATGCACCAAAGCAGTAACATAATAGGAATGCTGACAGATTTTTAATTATTGCTCCATGTGGGGGGCACTAATACAATTTCAGAGGAAAATTTTTGCCTTTTTTTAAAAAAATTAAGCGATGAAGTCTTCATTACAAAATGCCCCCTTTTATCCTTCTTTCTCTCTCTTCACTTTTTAAATGTTTTTATTTCAGTGAGAACTAAATCACAGAGCTCCCATTCTCCATGTCCCCATATTTTATGCTAAGCTTTAAACAAGGATTTTCACTGCAAGTCACGGGCTTGCTCCAATTCTTGTTTATGAATACTTCCTCTTGACTACAATGTGAGCTGGGATAGGTGCTTTAAAAAAACCCCTATGGGGGTATATTTGATTCTGATTCACCCCATCTCCCTCGTATAACTGGTAGGAGGAATCCTCATTAGGAAGAGCAAGGCTGAAGCAGTGCTTCAGGCTCTCCTACAGGAGTGCCTTTGATAGAGTCAGCTGGTGTCCCAGCAGAGGATCCATCTGAATGGGCACAGATGCTCCCACTTTCCATGCCCAGATGCTCAACAGACAGATACCACGCACAGTATCCCCCCCCCCCCCCGCAAAGGAAAATAATATAAAATTCCAGAAATTCTGTAAATTGCTGCAGATTTTGACTACTGTAGCCTCTTTGTTTAGTGAGTGAGGATGAGGATGAGGAAGATAATCACTCAAGATAATTTCTGCCATTCAGGATAAGCTCCACAACAGAAGTTAAACAGGTTCTGCAGACTGTCTGACCCCATCATCTCTGGGGCACAGAAAACAAGAAGCTTGTCAAAGGCATGCATTTAATTGGACTCCCATCTTGCAGATTGACACATCAACACTTGCTCTGGGCAGTTATTCTTTCAGGAAATGCCTTGCCTGCCATTATATTATGTCCTTATGTCCCAAGTCCCTGAGTTATTGCTGCCTTTTGAAGGTTGATGAAATGGTTCCCAACTTCTACTACACTCCATGCAGCCATTATGCTAATCAATGTAATATGGTTTTTAAAAATACGGCACCGATAGATTCATCTTGCCTCTTCAGGCCTATTAATTAATGTTACCTTGATGAGTGTCTGTGTTCAGGCTCAATGTACACAGCTCATGGCATTATGGTGGTAACACGAGCAGACTGTAGACAGGAAGTTGGTACAAGCGTTCAAGTCAGCACTCAAGTCCCAAGCAAAGCCTTTCCCTTAAGACAAAGCAATGTTTCAGTAGTACAGAAAGAATCTTTCATTGATACAGAGGGGGCAAGGACATGAATAAGAGGCAGGAGGGGCATTTGAACAGCATCCAACTAAAAGAAAAGGAATTTATACCCAAGGGTATGTGGCTAATCGGTTATGTGCCATTCACTTCTTGTACATCATTGTAGCGACAGTTACTGCTGCTGCCACAATATATACATCTGTGCTAGTGGAAAGGAACATGTCATTTCAATCATACTTGTATAAATGCAGGGCCACAAACCAGCTTCTTCTCTGGATATAAAATCAATTCTTCCTTTGCCAAACTACAGGTGTAAAGTTTGGACCTGCCCAGGTTCATGCCCACCCAGCCTTGATGGCTAATGCTGTAGGATAGCCAACTGCCTCCTATTGGAATTTATGCTGTAGTGGCTGGATTCCTTTGAGCCTAAATGTACATTGAAACAAACAGAATTCATGTTCTTTAGATGTGACTGATGTCTTTCCTGGGAAGCTGGGAAACATCTGTAAGAATTCATTACAACATAAACCATGCCAGAACTATACATAAGGTTTATGCCAGCTTTTCAGCCTTATTATCATATTTTATGGGAAAATACACATATACATATTTCTCAGCATACTACAAGTACAATGCTATGAAGCTGTTTTTAAAATGCCAATATACTGTAAGTATGACTACACTTGGTAAGGACTCTGTCAATGTACATTAGCCAGGTTACCTGCTGGAATACGCCAAAATTAACAATTAGTAGCAAAGACATAGTAAAATAGGAAAAGAAGTGGGAGTAAGGCAAAGGTGATTCAAAAAATGCACCATGAAGAATGTAAATCTTGATCAGGAACAAGAGCTGGTCTGTATCTGCCTCATCCCTTTGATAAGTTGCCCTTGCAGCAGCATAGGGTTGCCAAGTCCAACTCAAGACATATCTGGGGATTTTGGGGGTAGAGCCAGGAGACTTTGGGGGGTGGAGCCAGGAGCAAGGGTGTGACAAGCACAATCGAACTTGAGAGAGTTCTGGCCATCACATTTTAAGGAACCATGCTCCTTTTAAATGCCTTCCCTCCATTTGGAATAATGAAGGATAGGGGCACCTTCTTTTGGGGCTCATAGAATTGGACCCCCTAGTTCAATCTTTTTGAAACTTGAAGTGGTTTTTGAGGAAAGGCACCAGATGCTATACTGAAAATTTGGCACATCTATCTCAAAAAACAGCCCTCCAGAGCCCCAGATACCCACAGATCAATTTTCCATTATACCCTATGGAAATTGGTCCCGATAGGGAATAATGGAGTGCCCAGCAGACATTTCCCTCTCTACCCCCCGCTTTCTGTTGACCATGAAGCAGGGGGAAGGCCTCCAAACCGGGGGAATTCCTTGCCCCCACCTGAGGATTGTGCAACCAACACAGAGAATCACAATAAAATTAGGCAGAAAAAAACAAAGCACTCAGCTTCTGCGAAAACCAGCCTCCATGCAAAAAAAGAAGTGAACTGTGTAAAAAATAATTGTATACATATATTAATTCACAGTAGACCATACAATTAGTCCTCTATAACAGACAAGGAACGTATTCATGGGAAACCAGTTCAATTATTTTCAGCAAATTAATGCCAAGTTCATCCAAAGAAATCCAGGTGAAATAAATTTGATACCAAGACTTGTTCAATGTCTCTTAATAAGTGCAGCCAGCAGTCCAAAAAAGAACAAGGTCTTACTGGAGCCCTTGTTTCGCGCTAACTTCTTTGAGCTGCAAAAAATCATAAATACATAACAATACCACAATACAAAATGTTATACCGTGAACATATAGGTGTACATATCTTTATACAAAATTGTAAAAATTTAAAATATACCTTCTCACACACTGGGTAAGAACACCATTCTGTTACAACACTGAAAGGCACATCAATAGTGATAGAGTAAAAGATTCCGGCCAGCCTATATGTCACAGGTGCACCCACTTAGGCATTCCTTAAAGATACAGTATTAAAGGTTACAGCGATGTCCTAACATAAGAAAATAAACAAATCTCCAGAACTGTATATAGCAACGGTCCTCAGTACTATTACATTAAAGAAAGCATGTCAGATCCCACTCATTAGTTAACCCATGAGGAGTTAAAGTTTTCAGTTTGAAAATCATGCGCATTTCTTTTTGGAGAAGCCATCTACTGCTATCCACCTTCCCTTGTAATCTAATTGGAAATTTAAGCAAGACACAAAAATGCATAGAATCCAGTTCATGCTTAAATTTAACAAAATGCTTCACAAGGGGAGCATCCATCATGTGATTTCATGCTCCAATACGTGCACGCAAACTGCACACGTCAAGGAGCCCAAATAGATTTTTTTACATGGACAGAGGATCGCATAAATACATTTTTGCATTGCGCAGGTCATGGTCTCTTTAAAAAAAACTTTATAACCAGTGTCCGGATGGATGAATTCAGTTATTTGCATAGATAGAATGCATGCAGAACAGGCGCCGCATTTAAAGTGGCCGCCCATATTCCCGGTCACACATCGAGATTGTGAGAAGCCTGTTTTCACAAGGAGCTCACCCAGGTTCCTCATTCTTCTAAAGTCCATTTGTGGTGCTTGTTGGCAACCCGGTAAATCCTTCACAATAAATAAAAAAAAAAAATTATATGGTAGATAGGCTGAGTAAGAGGAGAGAACTGCATATCGCAGGTCATTCTGTCCCCCGATTTATTCTCCTGCTGCCATTGGGAGTCTTTAAATAAAGTGCTTCTTTGAACTTGATTAATTTTAGAAACTGCCTCCTTTAGAATTCTGTTGGGGTAGCCACGCAATCTAAATTGGCAAATGCTATCTTTTTCCTGTTCGAAATCCTGCTGTACAGTCGAGTTGCACTAAGCCCTCACCATCTGGCCATAGGGCAAACTGGCTCGCAAATGCGAGAGCTGGCAAGACTGAAAGTGCAATGGGGCATTTCTATCAGTTGACTTCTTGTAAATTTTTACCACTAAGGTGTTTCCTTCTGTTTTAAAAACACAAGTATCCAGGAAAGCAATTGTTTGTTTGTCAGCTGTATAAGAAAATTTAATGGAAGGATGAACACTGTTCATCCACTTCATTAATGGAGTAACCACTGATTCATGTGTGACCACCACCATGATGTCATCAATGTATCATTTAAACCATATAACAGAATCAAAAAAATGGATTAATCTCGGGATTACAAAAAAATTATTTTTTAGTTCTGCCATGAATAGACACGCCAGACTGGGCGAAAAAGGGCTCCCCATCGATACTCCTTTGACTTGCAAATAAAACTGGTCATCAAATTTGAAAAAGCTGTTCAAAAATAATATCAATAAGTTCCAACAAAAAATGTGTAGGAGGTTCATTATCCTGTCTCCTATAAAAAGTATCCTATAATATAATCCTTCATGCGGTATGTTAGTATACAGGGACACCACGTCCATAGATATCAGAATCAATTCTGCAGGGACCTTTAAGCCTTCAACCTTTGTAACAAAGTCAAAGGTGTCTTTGATATAAGTCTTAATCTTAGAAACATGAGGTTTTAAGAAGTCCACATACTGGCTAAGTGGTTCCAGAACTGATGCGGCAGCAGACATGATGGGCTGACCTGGAGGGGGAAATCCGGTTTTGTGAATTTTTGGGAGTATGTAAAAAACCAGGGTTCTCATGTAAGATTTTTTTAAAAAATCTGCAGCTTTCTCAGAAATATAATCCAATTCTGTGGCCTCAGTTACAGAGATCTCAATCAATTTTGTCACCTTAGCTGATGGATCTGTGGATAGGGGCTTATAGTATGCAGTTTCTGATAGTTGACGATTAATCTCTGCCGGATAATCTTTTTTATCAAGAATTACAATTTTGCCCCCTTTATCTGCAGGTTTGCTGATATTTTGCTCATTAGAGATTAACATATCAAGAGCCTGTCTGTCCAATTTAGAAAAATTACACCATTTGAAATTATGTCTATTCTCCAAATGATCTATCTCCTTTAGTACTAGCTTTTCAAAGACGGCAATAGATCCATCAAAATGTGGCGGTACAAACGTAGATCTAGTTTTAAATGGGACCTCCGGAATAGGTGTAGCCATTTCAGATCGAAAAAAATCTTTTTTAATTGTTGTGTCAATTTATAGAAATCTATTCTAGTTTGGAAAGGATGATACCAAGGAGTAGGAACGAACCCCAACCCTAAGTTCAAAACATATCTTTCTTGTGATGACAAATTACATGATGATAAATTAACAACTACATCCATTTCCTCCCTCTAGTAGGCTAATGCCAAATAAAGAAACTGACTAGTCATATGCATATTGTTGTGAGCATTGGTTCCAGATAATATGAAGTGAATTGATCAAGACCAAGGTCTACAACCGAAACATGACTTTTTAAACCTAGGAAACATGTTGTCATTTACACTTCATTATATAGACATTAAGAGCCCCATGGTGCACAGTGGTAAAGCTGCAGTACTGCAGTCTGAGCTCCCTGCTCACAACCTTAGTTCAATCCTGGTGGAAGCTGGGTTCAGGTAACCGGCTCCAGGTTGACTCAGCCTTCCATCCTTCCGAGGTCAGTAAAATGAGTACCCAGCTTGCTGGGGGGAAAGTGTAGATGACTGGGGAAGGCAATGGCAAACCACCCTGTTAAAAAGTCTGCTGTAAAAACATTGTGAAAGCAATGTCACCCCAGAGTCAGAAATGACTGGTGCTTGCACAGGGGACTACTATTACCTTTTTATATAGACATCACCTCATGTGTTGAAACTTCAATGTACTGCAAAGTAGCTTTCGACATCACTGGCAACATCGTCATCCATCAGGAGAGGTCACACACCTACTAGGACTTTGCACTCTTTGGAGTCTTTACTGTACATGGACTCTTTCATGATGAAAAATGGCAAATGCTCTATTGTAATTTTGATTTATAGTTTTGGATATATACATTAGATGTTATAAAATAGTATGAGATATTCCTTTAATAATGAGTCTTTGAAAAAATTCTTTATACTGAGCAACTACAGCATAGTCTTGTAAATTTCGCTGAAATTGACTTTTTTGTAGAACACGGGTTTCCCCTGTTTCTCACCTGGGGATTGGCAGCCCTACAGCAGCATTAAGGTATGACTGCTAGATAGACCCTCCAGGTTGTGTGGGGGTTATAAAGCAACCTGTAGAACACCCAGAACCAATGATGGCATGGAAATGTACCATGTGGAAAGGAGAATCCTTATGCCACACTACACAAATGTAACAGGAATGGAAGTAGAGTTAACATTTAAACCATTTTTTTCAAAGCAGAGCAGGAAGTGAACTGAAAAGTACAAAGAAATTCTAAGCTACAAGAGCAGCATAAGAGGACATGGCAAAAGCAAGAGAGGGGTAGATGATGGATTACTATTGATTATATATATAGTCATTCCTATCATAGTTCAAGAGTGCTTTAAAATTTAATATTTGTCCATGTCTGCAATAATCGGCAAGGAAGGTCAGCATTAGCAGTTGACATTTTGTAGATGGAGAACAGAAACCAAGTTACACAAGCCAAAGGGCAACTAAGGAGTTTAAACAGAGATTTAGATTGAGGCCTTGAATATTTAACATGTTACCCACCTGACTCTCAGATGATATGTCACAGTGTAGTAAAACAGCTCTTTAATATTGGCTTCATCTCACAGAATGAAATGATGAGCATAAAAAAATCATAATAGCCATAATGCTATTATACACAGAGCTGATACTAACTCTACATCCATATTATAAGGACTGAGTATGTCAGTGAACAATAATAAAAGATATTAATATTATTCATTTTGGACAAGTAGGATGCAACAAACACATAATTTACAATATTGATTTCTTTAGGCCACTTCTAATATTATTTCTCACTCTTTATGATTGTTTTGATAGCTGACAAGATTGTAATGGCCTAGTAGGCACTGAGAACAATTCAACCCATCAAAAGAGAAAGAGTTTCATAAGTTACAGGGTATAGGAGTATTGATAAACTAATGGGTTTAAGCTGGATAATTTTGCATAGGTAGTACTGTAGGAGTGTGGTTGAGAAGATAAGCATGACATGAAAACTTTCATATAGAACCAGTGGTGTATGTTTAGGTAAATTTAAAAAGATACGCCAGTTAAAAATATACAGATACAGCAGTTTCTCAGTGGAACAGGTTTCCTCAGGAAGTGCTAGGCTCTCCTTCTATGAAGGTTTTTAAACAGAGGGTAGATGGCCATCTGACAGCAATGCTGATTCTGTGAACTTAGGCAGATCATGAGGAGGGGAGCAGGAAGGGTTGCATCAATTCATATTTCTTCTGGTCCTTTCTTATATGTCCAGGGAAATGTTGATCACCACTTTGGGATCAAGCAGCAATTTTTTTCCAGGCCAGCTTGGCCAGGGTTTCTGGATCATTAGGGGGGTTTTTTGCCATCTTCTGGGCATGAAGCAGAGGTTACTTGGTGTGTGGGGGGTGAGGTATTTGTGAATTTCCTGCATTGTGCAGGGGGTTGGATTAGATGACCCTGGAGGTACATTCCATAATTCTATTATTCTAATATCAGCTTTTTTGAAGGGAAGGTTATAAATTTATGATATATCTCAGGGTCATTTTGTAGAAAACTAGGTGATGGAGCTTATCCAGTGATTGTTATGTAGCTGCACCTACTATTCAATGGACAAGGTAGGTAGGTGGTGGGGAGGAGGGGAGGCCATCAGAAAGGTTCAGGAGCTGAATTCAAGGCCTGGTGTATCTAATATTTAATAGAGGATATATGATTTTAATCATTATGTTTATTTGCTTTTGTACCATTTTCCCCCAAATTTTTCCCATTAAAGACAGAATCAGTTTCCACATTCATATTCACAGTGATTTAGTACTCATGGTTTTATGGCTGAATGTATGGACTTTCTCCTTTGAAAAGCACTGTGTCTAAAATGCTAAGAGGTAATGTAAAACCAGCATGGTATTGTAGTTTAGAGTGCTGGCCAAGGATGTGGCAATTCCCCACATTGCCTCAGAAACTTGATGGGTCTCCTTGGGCCAGACATACATTCCTAGCCTATCCTGATGGACGAATGCTTTGACCTTGAGAGACCAATCCTCTGATTCAGTATGGGGCAGCTTCACTTATAATTCAAACTCCATTGCTTTTACCAGGGTTTAACCACAATTAATTTTTATTGAGTTGGACCATGGTCTTTTGTAATGTGCTGTAAGAAATATATTTGTACAACTTTTCAAAAAATCCACATTAAAAATGAAAAGAAATGGCATCATAGAATTACAGAGTTGGAAGGTACCTCCAGGGTCATCTAGTCCAACCCCCTGTACAATGTGGGAAATTCACAAATATCTCCCCCCACATACACACCCAGTTACGCTTGCTCAATGCCCAGAAGAAGTCAAAAAAACCTCCAGGATCCCTGGCCAAACTGTCCTCGAGAAAATTGCTCCATGATCCCAAAGTGGTGCTCAGCATTGCCCTGGGTGTGTAAGAAAGGGCCACAAGAACAAAACATTGATGCAACCTTTCCTGCCCTCTGCCTCAAGATCTGCTTAAGTTCACAGAATCGGCGCTGCTGTCATATCGCCATCTAGCCTCTGTTTAAAAACCTCCAAAGAAGAAGAGCCCACCACCTCCTGAGGAAGCCTGTTCCACTGAGGATCCGCTCTGTCGGGAAGTTCTTGTTAATGTTTAGTCGAAAACTCTTTTGATTTAATTTCAATCCATTGGTTCCAGTCCGACTTTCAGGGGCAACAGAAAACAAGTCAGCACCATCCTCTATATGACAGCCCCTTAAGTACTTGAAGATGGTGATCATATTACCTCTCATCTCTTCTCCACGCTAAATATACCCAGCTGCTTCAAGTTTCCCTCATAGGACTTGGTCTCCAGACCCTCACCATCTTTATTGACCTCTCCTGAACATGTTCCAGCTTGACTATATCCTTCTTAAATTGTGGTGCCCAAAACTGAACACAATACTCCAGGTGAGTAAAGATCAGAGTAAAGCAATACCATCACTTTGCATGATCTGAATATATATATATATATATATATATATATATATATATATATATATACACACACACAGTCCAAGATCACATTTGTCTTTCTCACAACCGCTTCACACTGCTCACTCGTGTTCAATGTATGATCTACAACAGGGATGGCGAACCATTTTTCTGCCAAGGGCCATATGGATATTTATAACATCATTTGCAGGCCATAAAAATTATCAACTTAAAAAACAGTGCTCCGCTGAGGGATAATGATTCAGGCCAGCAAAATTAATGCAAATAATTGTTTTTCTATTTGAAGTCATGTGGGGAGAGCCTAATATGGCACACACACACACACACACAGACTACCACCATAGGCAAATGCATAGATCCAGGGCTTTTTTGAAGAAGAAGAAGAAGAAGAAGAAGAAGAAGAAGAAGAAGAAGAAGAAGAAGAAGAAGAAGAAGAAGAAGAAGAAGAAGAAGAAGAAGAAGACTGCAGATTTATACCCTGCCCTTCTCTCAAAATCAGAGACCCAGAGCAGCTTACAATCTCCTATATCTTCTCCCCACACAACAGATACCCTGTGAGGTGGGTGGGGCTGAGAGGGCTCTCACAGCAGCTGCCCTTTCAAGGACAACTCCTGCAATAGCTATGGCTAACCCAAGGCCATTCCAGCAGCTGCAAGTGGAGGAGTGGGGAATCAAACCCGGTTCTCCCAGATAAGAGTCCACACACTTAACCGCTACACCAAACTGGCTCTCTGAAAATGCCCAGCAGGACTCAGTAGTATATTAGACCACATCCCCTAATATTAGCACATTACGCCACACACTCATTAGCATATTAGGCCACACCACCTAGGATAATCAAGTGCAAATTGAACTGTGACAGTAACTTTTCCAGGCCCTGCAGCGATTCTGGCTGGCCAGCCAGGCCCCAGGGAGGCTGCTGCACAGTACATCTGAGCCCTGTGATCCCTGCTCGGCCCTGGGAAGGCTGCTGCATGGCGTGGCTGGGCCCCACGATCCTTAATGGCCAGCCAAGCCCCAGGGAGGCTACCATATGGCAATCTGTTCAGCAATCCCCAAGGGCCACACCAAGTGACCTCGAGGGCTGTATACGGCCCCCAGGACGGAGGTTCCCCACCCCTGATCTGCAAAGACTCCTATATTTTCACATACACTACTTCCAAGACAAGTCTCCTCCATCCTATAATTATGCATTTTATTTGTGCTACCAAAATGCAGAAGTTTACATTTATCCCCATTGAAAATCATTTTATTTGTTTTAGACCAGTTTTCCAGCCTGTCAAAATCATCCTGTATCCTGACTCTGTTTTCTACTGTATTTGCTACTCCTCCCAATTTAGTCCTATCTGCAAATTTAATAAGCATTCCTTCTGTTCCTTCATCCAAATCATTTATAAAGATAAAAAGATCATGCTGAAATAAAGGCATACAAGCACAAACACGGGTGAGTAGCCATGTTGGTCTGAAGCAGTAGAACAAAGCTTGAATCCCGTGTTACGTTTAAGACAACAGTTTTACTCAAAGTATGAGCTTTTGAGGCACACCATCCACCAGGCTGTCTCTTCCTTTGAGAACGCACGCATAGCTGGTCTTGAGGACAAAAGGAGATTGAGGAAGAATCGTACTGCTACAGCACCAACCCCAAATCAGACCTTTCCCTGCAGCCCCTGTGGCTGGACCTGCCTGTCCCGCATTGGTCTTGTCAGCCACCAGCAAGCCTGCAGCAGACGTGGACTACTGCACCTTTCTTAAATCTTCGTTCGCGAAGTCAAGCTGAGAGATGAGCTTTTGTGGGCATGCAGACTTCCTCAGATACAATGAAATGGAATTCATCAGTCTATAAGGCAGAGGTTGATCAGCAAATTAGCATACAACATAATGAAGATGTTTTAGCAGATGCAAACAGAAATAACAAGCTAAGTTTATAATGTCGCCATTGTTTGGATTTAATTTCAAGGGGAAACAGAGGAGCAAGTAAATATGTCAAAATTGGAGATAAATGTGTAAATGTATCCTTAATAGTAGAGTGCTAGGAGTAATTAGCTGAGACCTTATTGTTATGTTCCATCTGTCTCTTCTCAAGCATGGAGTTAACTAAAGATTCTGACAAAGGAGGAACAAAGACACAGAGGAGAATGGCTTCCCTCTTATCATACCTCACTCCTGTAACTGCCAAAGTGAGCAAAGGCAATCTCTAAGGTAGCCAAAGGAGGTGAAAGCTGAAAAGTGTTATTGGCAGTAGGTGGAAAGATAAGGAAATTGCTAACGGCCAAAGCCTGGAGAGACAATGACAGCCAGCACTGCAGTAAGTGCCATGTCTCTGAGATGGAAAGAAGCATCTTCTGCCATATCAAGCCAAGATACACTGACCAGGAATTGTTTCACCTTTAAGTACGCAAGTATAACAGAAAGGATGGGGCTCCAATTTGTCACAGATTAATACACAAAATAAAAAAAATATTAATAAAACGAGCTGAGTTCACTGTGTTGCAGGTCAAATGTGACAGAATAATTCTAAGAAAAATACTGGGCATTATTTCGAGTTCTTACTGTAATGAAGATTTAAAATACAACAATTAAAACATCAAAATCTGACTATTTCTCCTGAGCTAAGACAAAGATATGTGAGCCGGCAGCTAAAAAACTGTGAGCTAGCTCACACTAACTCAGTTTAGAGGGAACACTGGTGCCATGATGGAAAACTGTTGCTGTCCTCAACCAAAAGCCTAGTGGAATATCTCTGCCTTACAGACTCTATAGAATTGCATTGTCCCACAGGGCCCTGATGGTATTAGTCAGAGTTCTACCAGGGCAGAGCCAGGGCCAAAAAAGTCCTGGCTCTGGTCAAGGACAGTCGGATATCTGTGGGGCCAGGGATCACCAGTAGATTGTTCTCAGTGGAGCATAATGCTCTCCCAGGGACATACCTGAAGGAGCAGTCCCAAAGATACGGGGGTCCCAGACCACTCAGGGGCTTAAAGGTCAACCTTGAACCTGACTCAGTACTCCACTGGGAGCCTGTGTAGCTGGCACAGAATAGGCTGTATATGTGCCACCTGTGGCATTCCCATCAGGACTCACACCATTGCATTCTGAATCAGTTGGAGCTTCCAGATCAGTCTCAAGGGCAGGCCAGCATACACCGAGTTACAGTAATCTAGCCTGGAGATGACTGTTGCATGGATTACTGTGGCTAGATTCAAGCGCAACAAGAAAAGGGCTAATTGTCACTCTTGGTGCAAATGGAGAAACGCCAGGTTGGCAATATTTGTGACCTGGTTCTCCATAGTTAAGGAGGCATCCAGGATCACACCCAAACTCTTGATAGAAGAAGACTGCAGATTTATACCCCGCCCTTCTCTCTGAATCAGAGACTCAGAGCAGTTTACAATCTCCTATATCTTCTCCCCCCACAACAGTCACCCTGTGAGGTGGGTGGGGATGAGAGGGCTCTCGCAGCAGCTGCCCTTTCAAGGACAACTCCTGCGACAGGTATGGCTAACTCAAGGCCATTTCAGCAGGCCATTTCAGCAGCTTCAAGTGGAGGAGTGAAGAATCAAACCCGGTTCTCCCAGATAAGAGTCCACACACTTAACCACTACACCAAACTGGCTCTCAGTGTTAATCATACCCCTCCTGGGGTATGCCTCCTGGGGAAGAGAGTTCCATAATTTGTGGCTGAACACTGTTCAGACTGCTTTTGAGGGAGGGGGAAGAGGATCTTCAGTGTCTACAAATACATAGAAGATTAAAAATATCTCTTTAAGTTGTGTTATTTCCATGTCCCTTAAAAACAATAAAACATATGGGCAAAGAATCTTGACAGTCACATGTGAACACATGGTGGTGGGGGGGGATTCAGAGCACATCAGATGTAAAAGATAAACCACAGCTAAATCCGGAGAAGAAATGGATTACCCTGGGCTGTCTGGAATCTCTGCTGCAAGGGTGATTTTACAGAAATCAGCTACCAAATTGCCATCGAAAATCACCCTGGGGTGGAAGCAGTTGCATCACATACACACGCCTTCAAGTCTTTCAGTTGTCTGAAACTGAAAACAGTTCATTCCGGTTTCAGCGACACACGATTAGAAGCAGCTCGGACTGGTGCGTTCAGAGCCACTTCTAAATCGGACCAACTGAGGGGTCGCCCACGAAGGTGACTTGACTCTGGGGCCCAGGAAGGGTCCCAGAAGGCAGGGAGCTCTAACGGTAGAACGGGGGTGTCAGTGGAGGCGGCTGCCCCCCAATCCCACTTGCTTCTAGCTTCATCACTCCGATCGCCATTTTTAAATGTCATGAGGGTCGACTGCCGGCTTTTTTCTCTTTTTTCTTTATTTTGGATTTAAACAACTCTCCAATATAAAGACAAGCTGCATCTTCATCATTATCACTGTAAGTGTTCTTTCTTTTTATTACTGACGTTTAAGAATATCTTTGACAAGCAGGAAAATGGAGAACCAGGGCTGAAGCAGAATTTAAGTGGAGGCAAAAGACTTAGAAGGGGGGAACTCTCTCTCCTTCTTTTTCAAGGCTTCTAAAAGTTTCTGTCTACCTTGGTGACATTTACAATACCTGCATGAGGAGAACCACACCAGTCTTTAGTTGTAGAAGAGACTTGATGGCTGAATTCAATTGATTTGTTTTAAACACCCCTCTGGGGGGGAAAGTTTTGGATTTGGGGAAAGTTGCTTGCAAGTATATATGGATGTGAAGAACAGCTGGCTTGAAAGTATTTTGAAGCTTAAATTGAAGTGCTCTGAATGAATTTGTAAGAGCTCTAACTTGACTTTTAAATGCTGGTGGGTTTTTTATACTGACTTATAAGACATAACAGGATCTTTGGTTGGAAGAAGAACATCTGTGCAAATTTCTAAAGTGGATTTTCATTTCTTCTTGTTGGATGTTATGGATATAACCCTTTAATTTTGTTTTTATTTTTTCTTTTCTTTCTACATGTGGTTGGAATATTTTTGATATGGTTTAAATATTTTTTGCTTTGGATTGCTTTTTTTTTTTTTTACACCCTTCCTCTCTTGAATTATCAAATTTGGAATTTTTTTTTTTAGATCTTTAAAATGCTTTATTGAATTGAGAAACATGGTACAAATACATCAACAAATCAGTAAGTGTGCACCAAGTACCAATACAGAACAGGGAAGTAGGTGCGTACACCATAGGCCATCTTAGAGCAAAATTACAACAACAATTGACATGACATCAGTATAGCATGGTATGAGTTACTAGGAATATTGTTATCAGCTAACACTTTGTATATAAAGGGACGCCATTTTTCTATAAAACTCAGGGAAGCAATTTGTTGAGAACGATGGGGGTCTAAATCATAAGTAAGCTTATCCAAAACAAAATAATCCCACAATTTCAACCACCAAGTCCGTCGTGAGGGCGGAGATTGCTGCTTCCAGACTAGGGCTATTGCAAATTTAGCAGCCACAAACATATGTGAGATCAATTCCTCTACAGGTTCGGAAGTGTTTGAGGTGCCTATAAGATTCAAAAGAGCGTATTCAGGCGTAAATGGTGGAGAGTGTGAAGTGAGAGCTAGTACTTCTTGGTAGATTTGCCTCCAAAAGCTACTTATGACTGGGCATAGCCACCAAGAGTGAAAAAATGTGCCCTTCTGGCCACAATTCTTAAAACAGAGAGGCGAGATAGAGGATGAGTGTGCTAACTGCACTGGAGTTTTGTACCATCGCGTAAGGACTTTTAAGGCTTGAAGTTGAACGTTCATTGCTTTTGTTTTGTACATGGAAGAACACCAAATAGCCTGCCACTGCTCCTCAGTCAGCTCCATGTGCAGGTCTCGGACCCAGGCACCTTGGTAAGAGTGTGGCACTGCGTTAAGGGGGCGGAGTAGTATTTTATAAATCTTTGATATCAATCCTTTGATCGGGATTGAGTCACAAAATAAAATCTTTTCAAAATCAGTAAGTTGAATGCGTAAAGGAGGGGTAAAGAGATGCGAGTCAAGTAAATGCCGAAGTTGAAGATACTCAAACCAGGGGAGCCGAAGGTCGGAGTCAGCCTCCAGAGTCCCTTTGTCTTTTACTACCCCATTAAGAAGGACATCGACAAAGCGAGTCAGCCCCAATCGTCTCCATTTCACAAATGAGTTTTTACACAGTCCCGAAGCAAACCAGTGCTGACCAACAAACGTGGTTAAGGGAGAGGTTGGAGGAGCTATCTTAATATGATGTTTACGCCAAACCTGCAATAAGGAAGCTAAAAAAGGATTTGGAGAAAGAGAAGATTTAACTCGTTTGGGAACATTCCAGAGCTCTTCTTGAAAAGAAGGGGCCTTAAGATAAGAATTTTCGATCAACTTCCAGTCCGCCACATAAGAGGTCCTATAATATTTCACCAAGTTAGAAAGAATAATAGCATCATGGTATCTAAAAATATCTGGGATCCCCAGTCCATCCATTGAAATAGACCGTCTGCTCGATGCAAAGTTGAGCCTTGGTTTCCGATGTTGCCAAATGAATTCATTTATTTGGGATTGCCACTTATGTAGCAAGGAGGCCGGGACACACAGAGGGACAGCGCGTAAGTAGAACACTATCTTGGGAAGGATCAAAGATTTAATTAAGTAAATGCGTTCCAAAAGGGTGAAAAATTGTTGTTTTCCGGAGTAGGTTAGGATTGACTTGATAGATTTGGAGATTTCCGCCTGATTGACAGCTGGGAGAGTATTAAAGTCAAGTGGGACGTGAACGCCAAGGTGTTTCCAAGATTTGTTAACCCACTTATAGCGATAGTGCTTTCTGATAAAGGAGATGGAGGCTGGGGATAGAGTAATAGAATGCAAGAGAGATTTATCAAAGTTTATGGTAAGGCCTGAAGCATTGGCAAATTCAGAGAGGTGAGAATGAATTGCTGGAAGTGACGAGGAGGGATTAGTAAGATACAAAGTTATGTCATCCGCGAAGAGACTTACCTTAAAAACTTCGGTCTCCACAGGGACACCCTGAATGCGAGTATCATTCCTGATTTTGATGGCAAGAGGCTCAATTGCAAGAGCAAATAAAAGGGGTGAGAGAGGGCACCCTTGTCGAGTGCCTCTAGACAAGTTGAAGATAGCTGAGTTTAAGTTGTTAATCCGAAGTAGCGCTGAAGGGGAGAAATAAAAGGAATCTATAAGATTGCGAAATTTAGGACCAAAATCCATTCTTTCGAGCAAAGAGTGCAAATAAAGAGGTTCGACCGAGTCAAAGGCTTTCTCTATGTCTATGGATAGAATACAGGCATCTCGAACGGCCTTGGATGTACAGTGATAGATCAGGTTCAATGTTTTTTGAGTGACATCAGTTAGATCACGACCAGGGATGAAACCTGCCTGATCTGGGGCAATATACTTTTCTATAAAACTATTTAATCGCTTAGTTAGAATGCTGGCAAAGAGCTTGTAGTCAGTGTTTAAGAGTGATATCGGTCGATAGGATTTGGGGTCTAGTTCATCTCTTTCTTTCTTATGCAAAACAATAATCTTGGCAAGACTCCAGGACTGGGGGATAGAGCCAGAGTCAAGAATATGATTAAAAAGAGTTAATAAATACGAGGATAGTGAGGAACTATAAGCTTTGTAGAATTCAGAGGTGAAGCCATCAAGACCCGGAGATTTGTTAGTGCACAATGACTTGATGGCTGCAGCAAGTTCCAGCTCATCAATGGGGTGGTCAAGGTACTTTCTGTGAGTTTCTGACAAAGTGGGAAGAGAAGTGATAGATTGAAATAAATTAGAGATTAGGTCCGGTGATGGGTTTTTGGATTGGTATAAAGAGGAGTAAAATTGGCTAAAGGCAGCTAAAATAGATTTAGAAGAAGTGCATAAAGTACCTTTGCAGTCTCTGAGACCTTTTACATTCAGGTTGGCAGCTTGTTGTTTGGTTTTCCATGCCAGGAGCCTGTGAAATTTAGGGCTTCGATAGCAATATGCCTGTTTAGTAAATAGCAAATTGCGTTTGATTTTTTGCGTTTCTAAGGCTTCTAATCTCTTTCTTTCCTCTTGCAAGTGTTGATAAACTTTTTTGTTGCATGTATGTTTGTGTTGAAATTCAAGATCTCTGATTTTCGCGGCCAGGGCAGTAATAAGATGTTGCTTTTTCTTTCTCTGGGCCGCGGTCAATGCAATAATCTTACCTCTTAGGACAGCTTTGCAAGCATCCAAGACTGTTTGGGCGGGGGTGTCACCAGAAAGGTTATGACTGAAAAATTCGTTAATTTCGCGTTCAATTTGGTTGGAAAGTTCCTTATCTAATAATAAATAATTGTCAAGTCTCCATGAGAAGCTACGGTCATATTGCTCAGTTGCCCTTATAGTGCAGAGAACTGGCGCATGGTCAGACCAAAGTTTCGATTCAATGGAAGCGTCTACAAGAGTGTTGCAAAGAGAGTTGGAAATAAAGATATAATCGATGCGCGTGTGGGTTTGATGCTGTGATGAGAAATAAGTAAAGTCTCGTTCATTTTGATGAAGAAACCTCCAGGAATCCGTAAGTCCCATATCCGACATTATTTTTTGCAGACCTGAGGGCGAGGGGCACTGGCTGGGGAGGAGATGAGGAGGCAGGCGATTGGTTTTTTTATCTAGCCGGGTGTCCATAAGGAAATTAAAGTCAGCCCCGATAATTAGAGGGCCTTCCTGGAAAGCTCTTAGTTTGGACATAGCCTCGCGAATGAAGTCCAGCTGTCCCGAATTAGGTGCGTAAACAGCAGCCAGGGTTATGACTTCTTCGTTAAGCCTACCTTTAACAAATAGAAATCTACCACGATCATCCTTTTCAGTGGCCAGACAAGAGAATTGAACTGAGCGTGAGAATAGAATAGCGACTCCTCTAGCATGTGAGGAGCCAGGAGCGGTAAAGGTCAGGGGAAAGTGAGCGGAGTGAAATAAGAGATTAGTGTCATTTCTTAGGTGCGTCTCTTGCAAAAGAATAATATCTAGAGCCCGCTTCTTCAGGCCTGAGAGGATGCGTCTAGATTTAATTTTGCTATTAAGCCCTCGACAGTTCAGTGAAAGAACCTTTAGATCTGGAGCCATTTAGACCAAAGTAAGTAGATGGTGGGAGAAATCTCCCATTGAGGATAAGAGACAAGACAAAGGTAATGTAGGAGTGGAGCATGAGGTCTATGGCAAGAAAGTGCTGCATAGGACCCCATAGCAGCACAGTAAAATGATGAGTATGCAAATATAAGTAAAACGATGCCCAGAAATAAGACTGCGATGGTTACGTGACAGGGTGCTAGAAATATATAAATCACGAGGAGTGGGCCAAAGTGTTGCGGTGACTTATGTCCACTTGACTGGCTTTTAAAAAAGAAATGCGGCGAACCCAAGGGTGGAAGGACCCATGATCCAAAAGACAAAGCTATGGGGCATGAAAGCATACACATACCACCTCTAAAGCGATCAAAGTGCATTAGTGCCATGTCAAACAAACAAGAGCTAAAAAGAAAAAGGAGTTTAGAGAGAGCATACAGACAGCCGTGTAATGACATTACTTGAATTACACTACCCTTTCCCACCCACCCACCCTCAGATAACATGAAACATATTATTCATTTCTTCAAAGAAAGATAATAAGGTGACACAGGTTTATAGAGAGTTTACGGATTGTAGAGATTGCATAGGATCTGAAGCATGAGTTGGCTCAGGAGAACGAACTGAGATCTTGCGGTCTTTAGGTGGTGATGCGAAAGTCCATTTTCGCTTTTGTGACTTGCGATCCAGCTCCATTGGTACATCTAGGTTGAGTGACTGAAGTAAATATAAGCCAGCCTCAGGATCTTCAACCGTCCAATTTTTCCCTTGATGGTGAACAACGAGCCTGCCTGACAGCGACCATCTATAGCGGATGTTTGCTGCAGCCAGTTTTTGGGCTATCGGCTTGAGGAAATGTCTGTTCTGTAGAGTCTCTGCAGACAAGTCTGGGAAGGCAAGAATTTTCTTGTCTTTAAAAGCTAGACCATTCAGGTTTCTGGCAGTGTCTAAAATCTTCTTTTTGACACGGATATCAGCTAGTTCTATGATGACATCCCGGGAGCCATGGTAACGTGGGGAGAAAGCTGAGCCTAGCCTATAAGCACGAACGATATGTGGGGCAATGCCGTCTTCCAACTGAAGAGCTGTAGATAGCCAGGATGCTAAGAAACTAGCAAGATCTGAGGTACCTTCCTCATGTTCCTCAAAACCTCTCAGTTTAACGTGCCGCTCCCGCGCTTTATTGTCGAGTGTCAAGATTTTGTCTGTGGCCCAGCGTTCTTGCCTTTGAAGATGGCGGATGTCATCCTGATTCGCTAGGCCCGTTTCTAGCGCCGATTTAGCTGTGGCTGTAGCTTCTTTCAGAGTGATTTGTAAAGTGCTGATCTGATCTGTGATCGGTTTCAGTATAGCTGCCATGTTATCAAGCATTTCTGACTGGAATGAACTCAGAGTATTGTGAAACTCTTTCGTTGTAAGCAAGTCCGTTGAGGGAGGTGAGCTGACAGCGCCATCTGCCATTTTGGTTGTTTCGTGAGGCCTTGTCAGGGAGCGATCTGCTTGCGAGCTAGAATCTAGGAATGATTTGAGGAGCCGAGCACTAGCTAAAATTGGCTTATTCTTTTTATGGGACGATTTTCCCATAATCCGATAAAAGGCAGAGTGCGGAAACCTGCGTCGATGAGGGAGGGTGAGGGGATCAGGTCAGGAGCTTGAGCCTCACACGTCAGTCACCATTCGCGCCAAAGCCACGCCCCCAATTTTTTTTCCTAATTTTTTTCTAATTTTTTGCTTTTCTCTTTGGGAGTGCCTGGTTTTATTTTTCTCTTGGATTATTTGTTTAATTTTTAACTCTTGATTTCACTCTTGGATTATAAATAGGGCATTAAGCCCTGGATTACAAATTTATACTTGAAGTAGTTGAAAGACTCTGTAGTGACTTGGATTTTAATTGAACCATCATTGCTAGAGGACTTGTTATAGTGAATTGTTTCTGTTGTTGTGAACTGAATTGTTTTGCCTACATACTATTAAGCATGTTTTGCTAAAAAGTTCTTGTTTATTATTATTTCTACTATTGTTTTGGATATGACAAATTGTTGATAGAAGCTAGAAGGTTGTTTTCTTTTTAAAACTATTTCATAATAATGGCATTGCTTGGTGGAGATTAGCTTATCTGTTATAAACAGGAACATAGAGTTCCAAAACAAACTCTGAAGAGGCATCATTTAGACTTGATGGCTGTGAGTGTACTTACTCTAATAAGAATGGAAAATAAAGCTGCGATTGGTTTTAAAGAAACAGTCAAAAAAAAGAAAACCAAGAAGGAAAACCACCAATACCTCCACCTAGCGCTCCATCTGGGCTAGGGAAATTTACGACTATGCAGGGAGATATGAAAGAAATGCAAAGCACTCTACTGACTGCTATAGCACAGCTGACTAGTAAAGTAGATAATATTGATTTACAGATGGCAGAGATTAAACAAGAGCATTTGGAAAACAGCAGACAGCTGAGACTAATAAAGCCTTAAAAGTACTAGATGACCAGATGACAGATAATATGTATAAGGTGGAACATCTGGAAAAAGAACAGAATATACATGATTCTAGACTTTTTCAGTTGGAAGTAGATAGAGCTGCCTATATGTTGAGGTTTCAAAACATACTGAAGCAGGGCTGAAATAAAAATCTATTAAATAAGGTAAATTGAAGGCCATTAATTAGGCACAAGGGCAAGACAGCAAAAAGGCAAAGAGATTTTAAAGTGCTTGCTAGGTGTCTGTGTGAAATAATTCTTCTAGATTGCGAAAGTAGGGAAAGCGACGTTTGTAAAAGCATAAGACAGCAAAAGAGGAAGTTAATCTTTGACCCACTGGCCCACCGCAACTGTTGAAAAGAGCAACTAGAAACTTGCTGGAATAAGCATTGAGTCATATACCTTGGAAAATCTTGGGATCAGGTCAAAGGGGCAAATGTGTTTTTTATGAAGGATATTGCTGCAAGAGTGTTAGCAACATCAATGCCATGTATGGAAAGACCCTCCCTGTCTCCTCCTTGTTCCTTTAGTAATATGACGGTTGTAATGATGTATAGCATGTGGGGTTGTCCTTTCCTGTAATTGGGCGAGTGTTTACTGGAAATGATTGTCTGTGACTATAAAACTGTAGACCTTCCTGCAGTCGGGGCTCCCAGATGTGTTCAGACATGAGTCTGATCTGGGGTCCGTGTACACGTTAAATAAACTGCTGTTTCTTCCTGATTTCGCCTGTGGCCTTGTTTCTGCCTGACCACCAGCAGCTAAGGTTGCTGCTACAATACCAGAAGAGAAAATTGAAGACTTACAGAAAATTTTAAGTGAAGCCTTGGCTGAAAACTTACAGGCGACTCCTCAAAGGATGGAAGAAGAGTTTGATCAAGTTAGACGGGTGCCATCAAGTTATACAAGATGAAACAAATTACCCAGTGAAGTCCACTTGAAGCTTACAAGAAAGAGGATCAGAGATGACATTTTGAAGCAAGCAAGAGATAGACCTATGATGATAGCTGGAAATATGGTGAAAATTCTAAGAGAGGTACCTTGGCCAGTGAGACAAAAGAGGAGAGAATACCAAGCGTTAACAGATTTTTTGAAAGGAAGAGAAATACCCTACATCTGGTTAATGCTTGAAGGCCTTCTTTTTACTTACCAGGAGAACAGCTACAGGATAAATTCCATCTTCAAAGGTCAGAACTTTCTGGATAGAGTGAAGGAAAAAGAAGGCATGGGAAAAAAAGGATGATGATGAAGATAGTTCTGGTGAAGAGAATCCAAATGAACCACAGAGATATCTGACAAGACAGCAGACCAAAAAAGATAAGAAAGATAGTGATAAGCAAAACCCATAATGGCCTCAATAGTTTCTATTAATGTGAATGGACTCAACTCTCCTGCCAAAAGGAGGAAGACTTTTAGATATTTGATAAAAATGGAAATGGACATAATTTGTTTGCAAGAAACTCATATTTTAACAAAAGACCAACATCTTTTGAAAAATAAAAAACTTGGTAATCTATTCACAGCAACAGACATGGACAAGAAAAAAGGGGAGTGGCAATATATATAAAGGACAAATTTAACCCACAATTGCAATATGCCTCTGAAGATGGAAGAATTCTATTAGTGGAAATTACAGTGGACAACTGGACAAAAAAATGCATAAACAGACTAAAAGTAAAAGTCTCCGATTGCCAATAAGTTTTTGGAAACTAGCAGAAGAAATGGATTTGGATGATGTATGGAGAACAAGATATCCAAATTCTAAGGATTTCACCTGCTATTCTTCTAGCCACCAAACATGATCAAGAATCGATATGTGTTGACTTTCTACAAGTCTGATCAAAGATCTAGTTGAGACAACAATTCAAACAAGAGTTATTTCAGACCATAGTCCTGTAATGATAAAGTTCAAAGGTACACGAATTAGAAGATCAGGAAGGTTAAATAAATTTTGAAAGATAAAGATTTTCTTAAAGAATCTAAGGTTGAAATGAAATCCCTTTTTAAACAGAACATAATACAAGATGTAAAGATGCAAGTAGTTTGGGACACTGCTAAAGTTTATTTCAGGGGCCTTGCAATGAGATATAGTATCAAGAAAATGAAAGAAAAAACTGAAAATTTTCAAAAACTAATGTTACAAGCTGGAGAAGCTGAAAAGAATCTTAAAAAAACAACCGACAAAACATGAATTTCAAAATAAGGTGAAAGAAATACAACACCAATTGAATCTGTTACTTATGGAGGAGATGGAGATAAAATTGAAGTATGCTAGACAAATTTTTTTTGAACATGCCAACAAGCCTGGAAGGTGGTTGGCTTATAGGTTGAGAAAAGAAAAGGCCAAAAGAATAATTTCAATCCTGAAAGATGAGAATAATAAAGATGAGAATAATAAAGAGATATGTCAAATCGTGGAACAGTTCTATAAAAAATTATATGAAGATAAGCAAGTTCATAAAATAGATCTAGAAGATTATATTAACCAAAACAATCTTAGTAAATTTACAGAGGAACAGCAAAAAATCTTAAATGAACCAATAACAATAAGAGAACTTGGAGATGTAATGGCATCCCAAAAGAATGGCAGATGGACTGCCTGCTGAATTCTATAAAGCCTATGAGGAGTCTTTATTATTACCATTTAAGCGTCTCATTGAAAAGATTCAAGAGGAAGGCCAAACCAGTTTCATGGCAAGAAGCTACAATATCTTTGATTCCAAAAGGAGATACTGATCTGAAAGATATCAAAAACTATCGACCAATCTCCTTTTTAAAATGTGGAGTATAAAATTTTCGCCGCAATATTGGCACAATGTTTGAAGAAAATTTTACAGTCTACAATACATTATGATCAAGCACGGTTCCTTCCTGGAAGATACCTCAAAGATAATTTTAGAACAGTTTGTAATATTTTGGAATATTATGAAATCCATCCAGAGAAACAATTGTCTCTAATTTGCTTGGATGCTGAGAAGGCCTTCGATAATGTTCGTTGGCAATTTATGCTACAACAACTGAAAGGTATGGAATATGGTGAAAATTTTTTGAGAGCAGTAGAAGCAATATATTCTTTTCAAAGAGCAAGGGTGACAGTGAACGGCAAACTAACAGATGCAATTAATATTCAAAAAGGTACAAGACAAGGCTGTCCACTGTCACCACTACTTTTTATTCTATCTCTAGAGATACTGAATAACCAAATAAGGGAAGATACAAGTATCAAGGGAGCAGTGATAAAAGGTGAACAATATAAACTGAGAGCCTTTGCAGATGACCTAGTTTTTATACTAGAGCAACCAATAGATTCAATAGACTGTCTTATAAACAAGATCACACAATTTGGACTGAAAATCAATTACCACAAAACAAAATTTCTGACAAAGAATATGATAATGGAACAAATCCAATCTCTTCAGCAAAAATCAGAGTTTTTGTATGAGAAAAGAATTAAATACCTAGGTGTCCTTATTTCAAATAAGTGCAGCAATTTAAAAACAGACAATTATGATAAACTACTTAAATAAATACTTCCGGCTGGCATATAACTGACCGATACCTGATTATCTGAATTCATGAACATCAGCATATTTGAACATTGGAATACTTGAAGAACTGACTTAGGGAAGATGTAGCATGGTATATTGATAAATGTGTTTTTATGTATTTTATTGTATTAACTATTAATGTATTTTAAGCTGATTTATTGTTAGAGTTTTATGTTGTAAGCAGCCCTAAGCCTGCTTCGGTGGGGTAGGGCAGGATATAAATCGAATGAAATAAAAAAATAAAGAAAATAAAGAAAATAAAAAAGATTTGAGAAAAATAGCCTTAATAAAGATGAATATCCTTCCAAGGCTATTATTTTTGTTTCAAACTATTCCAGTATTTTTAAATAGTGGATTTTTTCAAGAATTAAATAAGATGGTCTCCAAATATGTTTGGCAAGGCAAAAAACCTAGAATCAAACTAAAGACACTGCAAGATTCCAAATTAAGAACAGGTATGGACCTTCCAGACTGGCAATTGTATTACAAAGCTTCCGTGTTTTTGTGGGTAAGAGACTGGATATTACTGAATGACAAGAGACAATTGTTGTTAGAGGGACATGATCTCACTATGGGGTGGCATGCATATCTATGGTATCAAAGACTTGAAGGCCATTCCTATTTTAAGAATCATTGGTTTTGGAAATCCTTGTATCATATGTGGGGAGGGACCGTGGCTCAGTGGTAGAGCATCTGCTTGGGAAGCAGAAGGTCCCAGGTTCAATCCCCAGCATCTCCATCTAAAAAGGGTCCAGACAAATAGGCATGAAAACCTCAGCTTAAGACCCTGGGGAGCCACTGCCAGTCTGAGCAGACAATACTGACTTTGATGGACCGAGGGTCTGATTCAGTATAAGGCAGCTTCATATGTTCATATGTGGTCATGGTTAAAATTCAGAATTTATCAAAAAATTCCAAGATGGATCTCTCCAGTGGAAGCGTTTACCCATCCAAATCTTTTAAAACCAAATCAGAGTTATAGATACGATGACTTGTTGGGAAAAGATAATCAGCTGAAAACTAGAGAGGAGCTGGAAAATATGGATATTAACACGAATTGGTGGTTGAGAATACAAGTTGAATCTAGGTACGTCAAAGACAAGATGACAGGTTTCAATACAGAATAATACCCGTTTGATAAAATACTTTTAGGTCCACAGGAAAAGCTAATCTCTAAATTATATGCATATCTACTCCAGATGAAGACGTAAGACAAAGTTGTAAAAGATTGTATGGTTTAATGAGTGAAAAATTTTGGTCACAACATCACATTAGAAGAATGGGAGAGATTGTAGAAGTTTAATGTTAACTATGTCAGTAACTTTTAAAGAAATTTGTATAAGATGTTTTATAGATGGTACTTGACTTCACAGAAAGTGTGTAAGATCTATACTAATACGTCTAACAAATGTTGGAAATGTACTAAACAGGTGGGTTCTTTTTATCATATGTGGTGGACATGTGAGATGGTGAAGGGCTACTGGAAAATGGTTCACGAAATACTACAGCCTGCTTCGGCGGGGAGGGCGGGATATAAATTAAAAATTATTATTATTAGAAGATTATGAAGACACAGATTCAATTCAAACCAGAACTATTTTTATTGAATATATTTCCTGAGGACTACTCCAAAGAAATGAAACATTTGTTGGCACATTTCAACACAGCAGCCAGGATTCTCTTGGCGTAGAGATGGAAATCTCAGGAAATACCCACGAGAATGGACTTGGTGGGGAAAATTCTGGAAACAGCAGAGCTGGACTTTTTATCCTACTGTTGGCTGGGAAATCTAAGGAAGAAGCAAGAAAATACTGGATGAAATTCTATGCCTGGCTAGACACTCAAGACTCTTAAGATTCTTTGGTGTGAACTTATTTCTCCTTTTTTCCTGTATTTTATATTACAAAATTGCCTTTACTGTAATTGTCAAAACTAATAGATACTTTAATCAAAAGATTTATAATATAAAATATTAAAATGTTGATGATGTTTAGCTTAGAGATAATAATATGTGACAATTTATGTATTTTAAGGAAGTATTGCAGATGTAGGCTTGTATTCTTTGAAATATCTTTACGCAGAATAAGATTAATATGTATTTTGTTTTCTATTCCCTCTATTCCCTACCCCTATTTTTCTGAAACTAATAAAACTTTTAAAAAGGAAACTCAAAACAGTTCAATTCATCTTTGGCAAAATGGTCAGAAAAGCATAAAAATACAACCTGGTTTTTTTAAAGAGAGCATAGATTGTTCATTAATACTGAAGTTCAGTTCCAAATAAAGGGCAAGTGGGAAGGGATTTCCTTAAAATTTCTAGTGACATTTATTTTTGGTAAAATATCAATATTTAATGCCATGCTGATTAGTTTCCTTCTAGTTGCTAAGCAACACAATATATTTAGAGGGGATTATAGAGGAATAAATTCATATAGCCTCTGTGTAAACATTGCCATACTTTTCTTCACCTAAATGAAAACCAAAATCTGTCACATTGACTCCTGCTATATAATGGATTTACTTTGAGGGGGCGCTTGCTGAAAAAGACAGGGGGGAACTGAGACTTTTGTTTCTTTCCTTCTTCTTCTAAAAAGGGTGTAATGCAACTTCAAACCAATTACACTAAGCACTTCTAAAACTAATTTATAGTATAAGCCTATGCAGAGTTACTTCAGTGTAAGCCCTGTTTCATTGTAGTCCTAAAAACAGTTTTCTGGGAGTAAGCTCCACTCAATAGACTTGAGCAGGATTCTGCTCAGGAGGACTGCACTGTAAGTCTGCAACATATCTTGAACAAGTTGCAAACCAGAGGTCTTTTCATCTTGGCCTAAAAACATCTTTGCCTTTCACCGTTCTTTACACACATTCAGCCTAGTAAAGAGTTCTGGAGAATTCGAAAACTTGCATACTGTTTTGTGATATTGTGGACAGTCCTACTAAAAGCTATTATACGACTTTGTTCTTGAATTTGTCTTTGAACCAACGTACTCCCTACTTATAACATTCATCTATTTGGCACAGAGTGGTAAGCTGCAGCAGTATTGCAGTCCAAGCTCTGCTCAGTCACAACCTGAGTTCAATCCCAGATGATGCTGGGTTCAGGTAGCTGGCTCAAGGTTGACTCAGCCTTCTATCCTTCCGAGGTCAGTAAAATGAGTACCCAGTGTGCTGGGGGTAAAGTGTAGATGACTGGGGAAGGCGTTGGCAAACCATCCCATAACAAAAAGTCTGCCAAGAAAACATCATGATATGACGTCACCCCATGGGTCAGTAATGGCTGGGTGCTTGCACAGGGACTACCTTTAACTTTTTTATTTGAGAAATACCAAATTCAGTCCGCTGACTGAGATTGTTCAACTGGAAGATGATGTGGAATATGACTTTGTTTCTGGAGAATCTATTGCCCTCCTATAGTCCAGTTTGGCTTTCTCTCACCCTATACCTAGGGTATCATTAAAATTTAACTCCACGTTTCTTCATACAAGGACTTCGATATTTTCCCTCTGCCCCTGACCTTTTATGGGATCTCTGTGTTTTGGGTTTGGTGCTGGAAAGATATCTAATTAGCTGCTGCCTTTTATATTCTCAAAAAGAGATTGTATTTTTTTTTCTTTTTCCCTGAGGTTTTGGTACACCTTTAGATCAGTCAAATCAAGGACTTTTAATTGAATTAACTCTGCAAGGTATCCTGAACAAACTGCAAACCAGAGGCCTTTCCATCATGGCTTCTGTTTTGTTTTGTTTTCCTCCTCTATATATATACAGGGCTCAGTTTGTAGCAGGAGCTTCTTTGCATACTAGGCCACACACCCCTGATGTAGCCAATTCTCCAGGAGCTTAAGGGCTCTTCTTACAGGGCCTACTGTAAGCTCCTGGAGGACTGGCTACAACAGGGGTGTGTGGCCTAGTATACAAAGGAGCTTCTGCTACAAAGGGAGCCCTGTATGTATATATATCCAGCCTAATTAATAGTCCTGGAGAACCCAAAAGCTTGCATCTTGTTTTGTGATATTTTGGTCATCCTTAATTTTTTAAAAAATATAACTACTTCTGCTTACAAAATAAAAAATCTGTCTCATGTATAAGAATGTAATCAGAGCAATTCACAAATTTTCTAAATGCAGCAGTAACATTCAAAGACTCGGTAGTATTTCTGACTCACAATTCTAGTAAAAATATGGACTGAATCCATAAACAGAGGGGAATATATAAAATTATACATATATAAAATTAAAAAGGCCACACTCTTGTATGTAAGAAAAAAAACTTGGAATAATTTTATACAACAATGAAATGACATACTTTTTCAATGTAATCTTGAGGACTGCTGCTGCAGTGGTTTCCAGCCACTGATGCAGAAGTACCGCCATTTGTCTGTTCCCTAGAGACATTCTGCATGGGCAAGTAGGGCTCACATGGCATTAAGAACATAAGAGAAGCCATGTTGGATCAGGCCAACGGCCCATCCAGTCCAACACTCTGTATTGTAGCAGGGAAATAACGAGGCGCACACTTACTGATTGAAAACGAGGTATTTTACTATTTGGCACCAATAGCAAGGTCCATTTGAGCATCAAGGCTCCCAAAAATAATGAACCCCGGACACTTTCAAACCATCAGCTTTAAGCAAAAGCAAACCTGCATTATCTGATTCACTTCCCCCCTCCCCTGTCTCCCTGGTAGTATTCCAGTGTGTCTGCTTATCTTTTTTCAACAAGGAGTTTCCTGTTATCAATACACATTCGTCTCTCACCCATTTGGGCTGCCTGGCTTTGACAGTTTAGCAGAAGCTCCTCTGAGGGGCCTCCCAACAGAAACTCTAAATGTTGCATCAGACATTCTCTTTTGAAGGCACAAACCCATATTTTCATTTATTATTATTATAGGGGTGTTCATAATTATTCAGGGGTCTCCCCTTCAGTATGACACAGTGGCCAATAAAAAATGTGTACATATATATATATATATATATATATATATATATATATATATATATATATATATATATATATACACACACACACACACACACACTGTGGCTAATAGCCACTGATGGACCTCTGCTCCATATTTTTATCTAACTCCCTCTTGAAGCTGGCTATGCCTGTAGCCGCCACCACCTCCTGTGGCAGTGAATTCCACACGTTAATCACCCTTTGGGTGAAGAAGTACCTCCTTTTATCCGTTCTAACCTGACTGCTCAGCAATTTCATTGAATGCCCACGAGTTCTTGTATTGTGTGAAAGGGAGAAAAGTACTTCTTTCTCTACCTTCTCCATCCCATGCATAATCTTGTAAACCTCTATCATGTCACCCCGCAGTTGACATTTCTCCAAGCTAAAGAGCCCCAAGCGTTGGAAAGTGTTCCAAGCCTGTAATCATTCTAGTTGCCCTTTTCTGCACTTTTTCCAATGCTATAATATTCTTTTTGAGGTGTGGTGACCAGAATTGCACACAGTATTCCAAATGAGACCGCACCATCGATTTATACAGGGGCATTATGATACTGGCTGATTTGTTTTCAATTCCCTTCCTAATAATTCCCAGCATGGCGTTGGCCTTTTTTATTGCAATCGCACACCGTCTTGACATTTTCAGTGAGTTATCTACCATGACCCCAAGATCTCTCTCTTGGTCAGTCTCTGCCAGTTCACACCCCATCAACTTGTATTTGTAGCTGGGATTCTTGGCCCCAATGTGCATTACTTTGCACTTGGCCACATAGAACCTCATCTGCCACGCTGACGCCCACTCACCCAGCCTCAACAGATCCCTTTGGAGTTTCTCACAATCATCTCAGGTTCTTACCACCCTGAACAATTTAGTGTCATCTGCAAACTTGGCCACTTCACTGCTTACTCTCAACTCCAAATCATTTATGAACAAGTTAAAGAGCATGGGACCCAGTACTGAGCCCTGCGGCTCCCCACTGCTTACCGTCCTCCACTGTGAAGACTGCCTATTTATACTCACTCTCTGCTTCCTATTAATTAGCCAGTTTTTGATCCACAAGAGGACCTGTCCTTTTATTCCATAACTCTCGAGCTTACTAAGGAGCCTTTGATGAGGAACTTTATCAAAAGCTTTCTGGAAGTCAAGGTAAACAATATCTATCGGGTCTCCTTTGTCCACATGTTTGTTCACCCCCTCAAAAAAATGTAACAGGTTAGTGAGGCAAGATCTTCCCTTACAGAACCCATGCTGAGTCTTCCTCAATAACTCGGGTTCATCAATGTGCCTACTCATTCTGTCCTTGATAATGGTTTCTTACCAACTTGAGTCAGACTGACTGGCCTGTAGTTACCCGGATCTCCTCTGGAACCCTTTTTAAAGATGGGGGTGACATTTGCTACCTTCCAGTCCTCATGAACAGAGGAAGATGTCAATGAAAGATTACATATTTTTGTCAGAAGATCCACAAGTTCAACTTTGAGTTCTTTCAGAACTCTTGGATGTATGCCATCCGGACCTGGGGACTTATTGGTTTTTAATTCATCCATCAGTTGTATGACCTCCTCTCTTGTCACCTCAATCTGGCTCAGGTCTTTCAACATCCCTTCCAATAGAAGTGGTTCCGGAGCAGGTAAACACTTCTCATCTTCCACATTGAAGACAGAGGCATTGTGTCAGAGTCCATAGCAATCTTGGTAATCAGACAACAGCGGCCTATGATCCCTCTGTGAGTGGCACAGATAGGTGCAGCCAATTACCATCCACCAATCCAGTCACTGCCCCTCAGCACCACTCCTCCAACCCCACTGAAGACCAGCAGACAGGGAGGAACAACTCAGCAAAAGTTGAAGCCCAACAGAGGCTTGTGGATCCCCCAGCCCATGGTGGGTACAGAACACCCACCCCTTCTGTGGCAAGTACCTGACTGGAAGCAACAGTACTACTCACATACCACCATCCCTGCTCCAAACCAATCCCCTTCTATAAACAATAAAAATAAAAAAGCAGAATCCAGGCCTAAACCCAGAGCCCCTGCACCCAAGACCAACATCCTAACCTTTGGATCAAGAGGGTAGGTTCAAAGGAGGCATGCCATCAAGGATTAGGCACTCCACTACAGTCCAATGAAAAGGCGCTGGGATGCCATGGCCAGGACTTTTGATTTGATCCCCACACAGATGCCAGTGACAGCAAAAGACAGAGAACTGAGATTTTACCCTGAAAACTGCAAAAGAGAGAACAGGATGGTCCAGCCTATGGACCACTCTGGAGATCCATCATTTTGGCTGGGAAGCTATTCCACAACCCCGCTATGCTGCACCTACAGCAGCAGCTCCTTTGTGTCCACCTTGTGTCCTCTGCATCTGCACTACCAAACTAAATGCCAACAGTGCTGTGGGAGAGTGTGGAACCTGGCAACTGCCTTCCTTGTTCTACAGCAGCCACACACACCCTCGGACCACCCATCAGCCCATTCCCCTTGCAAAAGGTAGTCAGCAAAGTGTGTGTGTGGGCAGAAGGTGAGGACCAACATGTGGGGCCAGTCTTAAAGGTGCCACTGCACTTTTGCTGCATTTGGTAGCCAAACAAAACAAAAGCCCAATGGTACCAGAAAAACCAACAACAGTCATCCCAACATGGCTACCCGAGTCAGAGCCCACCATCTTGGATATGTGAAGGGGCAATTCTAAGGGGGTAGCTCAGAAAAGACAAATTTTCAGAAATAGGATTCTGTCAGGAACTTTCTCCACATTAATGGAAAATTCTCTCTCTGAAAGGGATGTTTGATGCTACAAATACGTATGGGGAGAGAGACTAAGCCAGGGGTGGGGGAACCTTTTTTCTGCCAAGGACCATTTGGATATTTATAATCATTCGTGGGCCATAAAAAATTATCAACTTAACAGTGCTCAGCCAAGGGAGAACGATTCAGGCCGGCAAAATTAACGCAAATAACTGTTTTTCTATTTGAAGTCACGTGGGGAGTGCCTAATTCAGCACACACACACACTCCGGCCCAGGCATATTAGACCACATCTTCTAATATTAGCATATTAGGTCACACACTCGTTAGCATATTAGGCCACACCATCTGGGATAATCACGTGCAAACTGAACTGGTGGTAGCTGGCTACCACCCCCCACTGCTGCCACCCCTCCTTTCCTTCATGTGGAAACTGCAGCTGTTCCCAGCACACATTTAAAGGCACCCACATACCCCAGCAGCAGTCCTTCACTGCTGCACAGTGCAGTTGGGCCGCACAATCCTTGCTGGCCAGCCATGCCCCAGGGAGGCCACCACATAGCTCAGCTCACCCCAGCAGTTCCCGAGGGCCAGACTAAGTGATCCTGAGGGCTGTAAATGGCCCTTGGGCCTGACGTTCCCCACCCCTGCTCTATGCAGAAGTAGCCTTTCAAATACATATTGTCCCTCATTAGATATACTTTTGCTGCTGAGACCATCAGGAAGCAAAAGTGAGACCAAAGACCATGAGCTAGCAGTCTTTCAGCCACTTTCTCAGGCACACTAAGAGTTGTGCCAAGGAGCAAAATATGTTTTGGCTGCTAATGTGGTAATCAGAATGGGAGGAAGGACTTAGGGATGTCCTGTGAGGGCTCCACATTGTTTTAGAAGATCAAGATAACTCAGGGTTGCCAAGTCCAATTCAAGAAATATCTAAGGACTTTGGGGGTGGAACCAGGAGACATTGTGGGTGGAGCCAGAAGCAAGGTTCTGACTAGCATAATTGAGCTCCAAAGGGAGTTCTGGCCATCACATTTAAAGAGACCACACACCTTTTAAAAGCCTTCCCTCCATTGGAAATAATGAAGGATAAAGGCACCTTATTTTAGGGTTTATAGAATTGGACCTCCTGGTCCAATCTTTTTGAAACTTGGAGGGTGTTTTAAGGAGAGGCACCAGATGCTATGCTGAAAATTTGGTGCCTCTATCTCAGAAAACACCACCCCCACAGAGTCTCAGATATCCACTGATCAATTCTCAATTATACACTATGGGTATCGGTCTCCATAGGGAATAACAGAGTGCCCAGCAGATATTTCCCCCCGACTCACCCACCCCCCACTTTCTTATGACCCTGAAGCAGGGGGAGAACCTCCAAACTGGGAGATCCTCTTCCCTCACCTGGGGATTGGCAACCTTAGGATAACTGGACAACTATGTATGCTTGAGAGAACTATTTTTATTTTGCCTGCTGTGCCAAACTGCCAGGGGATCAGTCACAACCTGTACTTCTTAAAGACTGTGAAACAGTCCAGCTTTACTAACTGAAAATCCTATTATGAGAGTCTGTGGTGAGCATAACAAAATTCAAAAGGAAAAACGGTACAAACAAAATTCACATTAATATGACTCTCTCTCTCTCTCGGCTTGACTTCGCGAACGAAGATTTAAGAAGGGTGCAGTAGTCCACGTCTGCTGCAGGCGCGCTGGTGGCTAACAAGACCAATGCGGGACAGGCAGATCCGGCCACAGTGGCTGCAGGGAAAAGTCTGATTTGGGGTTGGTGCTGTAGCAGTGCGATTCTTCCTCAATCTCCTTTTGTCCTCAAGACCAGCTATGCGTGCGTTCTCAAAGGAAGAGACAGCCTGGTGGATGGTGTGCCTCCATGCTTTGCGATCTGAGGCTAGGTCAGACCACTGGTGATGGTTGATGCGACAGGTGCCAAGGGATTTCTTCAATGAGTCCTTGTACCTCTTCTTTGGTGCCCCTCTATTTCGATGGCCGGTGGAAAGTTCGCCATACAGAGCAATCTTGGGAAGGCGGTGGTTTTCCATCCTAGAAATATGCCCTGCCCAGCGCAGCTGCGTCTTCAACAGCAGTGCTTCAATGCTTGTAACCTCCGCCCTCTTGAGGACTTCAGTGTTGGTCACAAAGTCACTCCAGTGGATGTTGAGGATGGTGCAAAGGCAGCGCTGATGAAAGCGCTCAAGGAGTCGCAGGTGATGACGGTATAAAACCCACGATTCGGAGCCGTAGATGAGGGTTGTCATCACAACAGCTTTGTAAACATTGATCTTTGTGCCTTCTTTCAGATGCTTGTTGCTCCACACTCTTTTGTGCAGTCGGCCAAATGCACGGTTTGCCTTTGCCAGCCTGTTGTCAATCTCCTTGTCGATCTTGGCATCTGAGGAGATGATGCACCCTAGGTAGCTGAACTGCTGGACTGTCTTCAGAACTGATTCACCCACAGTGATGCAGGGAGGGTGATAATGACTGCAGAAAAATAAATTGTATCACTATAAAATCCACAGCCATCTTTAAAATAATCTATTTCCTGTGATCTGTTTTTGCACAAAACAGAAATAATGGCATTGTCCTTTTTTCTATATTTAGCATTTCTGTTCTCATGCAGGAAATCAATAAGGACAAGGTTGAAACAAAATTCAAAGTAGGTATGGCAATACATCATCAACTTCCCTTAGGGTTCCAGGTCCCTCCTGGCCACCGGTGGAGAATGTTTAATTTAATTAAGTTTAATTTGTGGGAATAAGGCTGTCAGATCCAGGAGAGATTCAGGGATGGAGCCTGGGGAGGACAGGGACCTCAGTGGGGTACAATGCCATAGATTCCACCCTCCAAAGCATCCTTTTCCTCCAAACACTCCCCCCCCCCATTCTTTGTAGTCTGGAGATGAGCAGTATTCTGGGGGATCCCCACCTGGAGGATGTCATCCTTGACTTCATTAGATCTTGCACTTTCTGAGGTAATGGGAGTAAAGTCTTTGAAATCAAGCAGAGCAAAATTTGACCTCAATATATGCAGTGCTGGGGTCTAAATACTCTATTTTAAAGTAAGAATATTCTAAAATATATTCTAAATGTAACAAAATCAAGAAACTGCAGGGCTGAGTAATTCCCAGTCACAATGACCGGAACAGTAGCCTACACTCTACATAGAGGGTTGTGAAAGCAGAAGAAATCAGAGCTCTAGCTTGGCATAATTATTTATTAACTGGATGCCACATTTACCAGTCTGAAAATGTTAAATAAAATATTGTCTTAAAAGCTTAGAATTTCCCCCCTGAACTTTCCCCACAAAATATTAATTGCATGGATTTTAGCTCAATTAAATATTCCTGTCTTAGTTTCACATTTCTATACAACATATGGTTATTAAGAACAGGCCTTTTCATAATTTTGCAGGTGATTTTATTGCTATAGTCATGATAGGAGGCCATCCTTTGCTACAAGTTTATAATACATTATGGTCGTTTTCGCACTCACCTCCAGCCGGCGTGACCCCCCTCTTCACCGCGCAGGATCTGCGCGGATTTCGCACTAAATGCCGCGGAGCAGCCTTTTGCGCCGGAAACTCCCGGCGCAAAAGCCGCTCAAACATAAACCGCCAAAAAGCAGTTTCCGTTTGCGCGGCTTTTGGGACGGGAGTTTCCGGCGCAAAAGGCTGCTCCGCGGCATTTAGTGCGAAATCCGCGCAGATCCTGCGCGGTGAAGAGGGGGGGTCGCGCCGGCTGGAGGTGAGTGCAAAAACGACCTAAGTAAATTCACATGTTCATGTTTCTCTATAAGGCACTGATAGGCATCCTAACACTAAAAATTAGCATAAACATATTTGCTTGGGACGCTCTACTGGAATATCTGTTAGCATACCCCAGCCTCAACACCTACATGACTATGTAGCTAGATATGAGCCCAGTAGCACCTTAGAGACCAACAAGTTTTGCAGGGCATAAGTTTTTAAAAGTCAAAGAAGGGAGCTTTGTCTCTTGGAAACTGATACCACAAAACTCTTGTTGGTCTCTAAGGTGGTACTGGACTCAAAACTCACTGTTCTACTGCAGACCAACATGATCATACTGTCACCCTTTGAATCAACAGTCAAAAGACAGATGTTTCAGACTCTAAGGAAACTCTGTGTTTGTTAAAATCTTATCAGCACAATTACAAATGTTACATCACATGTTATTTGTCTTTCAATCAAAAACATATATGATTGGGGGGGGGCAGAATTCCAGAGTACCTGAAGAAAATGGGCCAGACATATGATGATTGCTTTCATATGATACTTGCATTAGGTGTGGATGACATGAACGCAGCCCAAGGGAATCGTCATCTGGGATTCTGTGGTGGTTCTTGACTGACATGGTCCTAGAGTGCAGAGCTTGCTTTAAAACTAGAAGTTGATTGGAATAAGGATAACAAATGGGCAATCTGTGCATCTCACCATTTGGATGATCCAATTCTTGTTAAGTACTATGTCATAGTATGGGATGTGGGATGAGACTCACAGAAAGAGGTTGAAATTTTTTTGAGAAACTATATTAATATTACTGTGAATTAGATATTGTTCATATGTTTGTGCTTGCATCTATTCAACCTGTAAATATGCAAATAAGTAATTTATTACAAGGACATGGAAAAGTTCCAGTGCTCATTTCACCAAACCTTGAAAAGGCTACACTATGAAAGAAGGAAAATAAAACAAATAAACATTTTCTTCAGTATGTAAACCAATTTATTTCTTTTAAAAGCTAGAAGCAGGAAATTTCAGATTTTCATAAAGTGATTTTGCACAATGGAATTATCTCTCATTACAATACAAAAATATGTTCTCATTTTATAGAATATTTTAATTGGTGCCACTCCCTTAACTTAAAACTGATGTTTATTCCAACTTTCAGGTAGATTTCCAACAGAGTTATCTTTTTGTGTATGAAAGCTGGCATTAGTGAAGTTTCAGTGTGTTTTCCTCTGGCAGTTTCCATTTGAATATTTTGCTCTGCCTTGGCTTCCTTAACACAAAACTGTTTTCAGTTCAATAATGTCATAGCTCAAAGGGCTTTTTTGTAGAAAAGGCCCAGTAGGAACTCATTTGCATATTAGACCATGCCCCCTGATATCACTATTGTTTTACACAGGGCTGTTTTGTAGCATTTGGATCTCATTTGCATATTAGGCCACACATCCCTGACTCCAAGATAGCCAAAACTGCTGCTGCTGTGCATTCCTGCTAAAAAAAAAAAGCCCTGGCTCAGATATTATAAATCCAGGAATCAATTTGTTTTCTTCCAAGATTACTGCCTGGCTTGCTTTTAACTAAGAGTATAATAGTAGGTCCAACAACAGGACACAGTATAGGTGTAGCAAAAAAAGAGTTGTGTTTCTTTTCATGTAGAATGTTGATTGTAATAAACGGGTGCATGTGAGGCTTTAGTGTATATCCATTACTATGCCTTATCAGGTCCTGGGCTGACTATTGGAAGCAATGGCTTAATTAGAGACAGGAAAGAAAATCAGAATGATTAGCACAGATTAGCACCATGGAACACATCTTTTCCCCTTAGGCTTCCCAACCCTCCCGCCCTGGCGGGGGACCCCTGAGTTTGCAGCCTCTTCCCCCGCTCTCCAAAAACCTGGAAGCGGGGGAGGGGGGAAACGGCGCCAAGGAGCGTGGCGAGCCGTGAGTCCTTCTGAGGCTGAGCCCATCTCGGAGGAGCAGCTAAGGTGAAGCGGAGAAGAGGCGGCGGCAGCAGCGCAGGCGGGTTGCCCGCTCCGCCTCTGAGGTAAAATCAGAGAAGGGGAGGGTGGAGGCAGGCCAGGAGCGTGGCGAGCCTTCTGAGGCTCATGGAACTGCAGGTGGTTGGTCGGTAGCTGGGCAAGCTCATGAGCACCGCGTGGGCCTATGTGTCGTCCGGGGAGGAGGCGCTGAGCCTGGCTGCCCTGGCAAGGGATTCTTGGGAAGGCAGGCTGGCCAGCGAGCAGGTGGAGGAGGTGGCTGCCGAACGCAGGCGGGTCTTGAAAGACTCCTGGCTGGGTGCGCTGGCCTGCGACCCAGAGGACTGCAAGCTGAAGAAGGAGGCGTTGGTGCTGTCAGGAGTCCCCAGCTCAGAGTGTTTCCGTGAAGAAGCAGGAGGAAGAGAGGCCTCGCTTGGAGCTCCCAGCAAGTAATGCTGTGGATGTTCTTTCCCCTGCCCCCAACCCCACCCCAGCAGGAAACCACTTCCCCCTGCATGCAAATGTGGTGCTTGTGCAAATAGGCCCTTCTCAGATCTATGCACAGAAGGACCCGGACTCGCGACTCGCCACGCTCCTGGCCTGCCTCCACCCTCCCCTTCTCTGATTTTACCTCAGAGAGGAGTGGAGTGGGCGATGCCGCTGTGCTGCTGCCGCCTCTTCTCCGCTTCACCATAGCTGCTTCTCTGAGATGGGCTCCACTCCCCTCTGAGGTAAAATGAGAGAAGGGGAGGGTGGAGGCAGGGGGAAAAAGGAGGTACAGAACAGGACAAGTTCACATGCGAGAGCAGCTGTCCGCTCAACCACTTCAGGATAATCAGAACATATGAACACATGAAGCTGCCTTATACTGAATCAGACCCTTGTTCCATCAAAGTCAGTATTGGCTTCTCAGACTGGCAGAAAGTGGGGGAGGGGGGCGGGGGGAGGGAAATGTCTGCTGGGAACCCTGTTATTTCCTAGGGAGATTTATTCCCATAGAAAATAATGGAGAATTGATCCGCGGGTATCTGGGGCTCTGGGGGGGTTGTTTTTGAGGTAGAGGCACCAAATTTTCCGTACAGCATCTAGTGCCTCTCCCCAAAATATCCCCCAAGTTTCAAAATGATTGGGCCAGGGGGTCCAATTCTATGAGCCCCAAAAGAAGGTGCCCCTATCCTTATTTCCTATGGAAGGAAGGCATTGAAAAAGTGTGCCGTCCCTTTAAATGTGATGGCCAGAACTTCCTTTGGAATTCAATTATGCTTGTCACAGCCTTGATCTTGGCTCCACCCCTAATGTCTCCTGGCTCCATCCCCAAAGTCTCCAGATATTTCTTAAATTGGACTTGGCAACCCTATTTCCCCTAAACCATAGTAAATTGCCGAAAAAGCTAGATTGTCTGATTATACAGCTGCTGCTGAACATCCCGAAGCCATTAACTTTGTGTTTAAAAGCATAGCTCAATGAGACAGAAAGAACACCTTCAACTTAAAATTCCAAGCTAAAAATTATATGTCAATTTCAGACTCCTCTGTGAAAAAAGTGGGCTACAAAGTGAATAAATAATGTCACAATTGTCCTCATACATATACAAGTCCAAACTCAAGCTGATGATGATTTTCAGTCAGATAGTTCCCAACCCTTCTTTAGTCATTTCAGTTTTCTTGTTCAACAAACATTACAATTAACATTAAGTTAATAATGAGTCACTTATTCCATTGGTTTCAATGGGATTTTGTCACCACAGACATGAACCTGAGGCTTGTACATTAAGTTAATGTCAGTTGAAGTCAGTGGAGCAAGCTATTCAAAACTAACCTAAATCCTATTGACTGCAAGTGATTTTATGCACACAAATTACCTATTTCCATTAAATAATTGTGTCCAAATTATAGAAAGTATTTTCAAAGGCAACAAATGTTTTTGATCACATCTCCCTCACCTACATTTTCTTACACACACCCCTTAGTTGAGCATATAAACCATCTACAAATCTATTATAAAATTTTCCTGGGCTGGCTTGTGACACAAGTACAGTGCTCTTCATTTACCTTGTACTTTGCCTGGCATTCATATTGCTTTTGCATTATGCTGATATGGAATATCTATCTCCATTGGCTTTGTTAATTGTAAAATGTTTTTGTTTTCCTGGTGCCTCTCAGGATATGTAATTTTTTTTCAAATGGCCTCTAACTCTAAGAAATCTGCTGCCTAATTTAATCCAAAAGAACTTTCAGACTATTTGCTATGCTTATTGCATAAAAGGTTCCAGTACGTGATTCAAATATATTTAATCATGAAATTGTTACATTCAACTTTTGGCAGAAATTCCAGCATGATTTCCTAATATCACAGATGCTTTATAGGCATAAATGCTTTCCAAATGCTCACAGAAGAAATTCTTGCCTTGTTCATACACTTGAAGGCTTTCCAGCAAGGCACGTTGTTTTGAAAACCAGCTTGGTCATATTAGCCACCAGAAAAAAATCACAAACAGGGAAAAGGGAACCCCATTTATGGGAAGTCTTGTAAAATGTCAAATGCTAATAAGGTTTTATACTATTATAACCTTTCATGTATTGGAGCCCACCCACCATTTGCCTCTGCATTAGGGCAGGACCAGTTCGAAGTTCTTATTTTTAGTTGTTGTTTTTTTGCCCAAAGCAAAGTAAATGTATCCCCTCCTGGGCATTGCACCAACAGTGGTGCAAGCCCAGGGGTGCTGCCAGTTGCCATGTCACTGATCAGGGGGAGGAATGAGCAAATGCATCTCAACCCTTCTCACTGTGCCAACCCAAGCAGTTGTTTGGCCAGCTTGGCCACAGAACTGGCCCCATAGCAGGGAATGTTATAAGCAGGGGATTTTTTTAGCAGGAACATACAGGAACACAGTTCCAGCAGGCTTGGTGTCAGGAGTGTGGCCTAATATGCAAATGAGTTCCTGCTAGGCTTTTTCTGCAAAAAACCGTGTGTGACACAATGGTGACATGAGGGGGTGTGGCCTAATATGCAAATGAGCTCCCGCTGGACTTTTTCTACAAAAAAGCCCTGTTTATAAGAACCTGGATTCAGTCCTCTCACTTCCTATGTGCAAATGGAAGACGCAATGCTGCACTTCTCAAGCCACCTCAAAAGGATCTTCTCTTTGAGGAGGTCTTTTCACAGTGATACAAAAGGTTGCCACTACAAAGGAAAGTCCCATTACACAGATGTAAAAGAGGCAAGGCTTTTTCCCAGTGGTGGAATTGTTGATGGAATGCCCCTCCCCTTGAGACTCACCAGGAACCTACGCTCAAATACCTGAGCATCAGACAGATGTCATTGGTATGATGAAATCACTTCCTGTGTGAAACTGGTGATGAGGTCTAGACCTTGTTCTTTCTCCTGGTAAGTCTCCCCTTGCTGGCCACCTTATTGGGGGCCCCTGTCCCCTCTGGGGGTCTGGCAACCCTACTAAGCCACCTCAGACAAGTTGCCAGGAGAGGCAAGAATGAACTGCACTAAATAAATACTTTCTTCAAATTCAGTCCAAACTAAACTTGTTGTTTTCTCCAAAAATAAAGAATTAGAGTGCAATTATGCTGCTGCACAGTAGAATTAAATCAATGGTATCTCCCCCGCTCCATCACCCATTGACAAGCACCAGTATAAAGAGTGACATCAGACATGTCAGAGCATGTTCCCCCCCTTTTTTTTTTGTAACTCTGTGTGGAGGCATCTGATGTCCTCCTTTCAGGATCCCATAGAACGCAACAGAGGATTCTGAGTTGGGCTGTGAGCACATGGGAAATTAGCCATGTTGCAAACAACATGAATATCTCAAGCACTGCTTCTGGCATGGAAGGAAGTTGTTTACTTTTGCGCTTCAAGGTTTATATGTTGACATAGACCAGAGGGACTTGTTTTTTAAATTTAATTATTTTATTTATTTACATTATTTATATTCCACCTTTCTCACAGAGAATTAAGGTGGATTACACTGTATAGGGTTGCCAATACATAGCTTGGGGCAGGGGATCCCCTGGTCTGGAGGCCCTCCCCCCGCTTCAGGGTAGGGTTGCCAGGTTTGTCCCAAGAAATATCTGGGGACTTTGGGGGTGGAGCCAGGAGCAAGGTTGTGACAAGCACGACTGAACTCCAAAGGGAGTTCTGGTCATCCCATTTAAAGGGCCCAATGCAGAAACAATGTTGTCTTGTTCAGAAAAAATAGTTGAAACGGTCTCCTATATCCTTCTCCACTGTGAACTTTATCAAGAGGAAAGATTGCATCTAACTACCCCACTTTTATCTAAATACAAACCCTTGAAGTTTTATATAAATTTTAGAACTGAGGTACTTCAGAATTTTTTATTGGAAGATAGAGAACTCAATAACTCAGGAAGTAGCAAAATTTTGTTACATTGTAATTTGTAAGAGGAAATATTTGGAAGAACCTTGATTTTATTGACTGTACTCTTATGAGTTGTCTTGTTGTCTTCCTTTATTGCTGTTCTGGTCTTTGACTGAAATATTGATTGACATTTAAAGGGACCGTGCTCCTTTTAAATGCTTTCCCTCCATTAGAAATAATGGAGGATAGGGGCACCTTCTTTAGGGGTTCATAGAACTGGACCAACAGTGCTATCTTTTTGGTGCCTCTACCTAAAAAAGCAGCCCCCCCGAGCCCCAGATTGATTCTCCATTATACCTATGGGGACTGGTCTCCACAGGGTATAATGGAGTGCCCAGCAGACATCCTTCCCACCCAGGGGTGGAATTCTAGCAGAAGCTCCTTTGTATACTAGACCACACACCCCTGATGTAGCCAGTCCTCCAAGAGCTTACAAGGCTTTTTTGTAAGCTCTTGGAGGATTGGCTACATCATGGAGGTGTGGCCTAATATGCAAAGCAGCTCCTGCTAGAATTCCACCCCTGCTCCCACCACTTTCTGCTATCCCTGAAGCAGGGGTAGGGCCTCCAAACCAGGGAATCCCCTGCCCCCATCTGGGAATTGACCTTACTTCAGGATTATTAGAAAGTGGTGTGGGGGAAGGAAAAAAATGTCTGCTGGGCTTTCTTGACCTCTTCAGATAGGCCATTCCATAAGGTGGGAGTCACAACTGAGAAAGCATGAGTATAGGCAATTGTTGATTTTGCCGATTTGCAGGCTGGAACCTGCAGAAATCCTTGCTGATATGGGCATGCAATGTTTGAGAAAAGGAAGACCCAAATGTTTGCAGGGTTATTCATTTGACCTATCTCTGTGTATTATGCAAGAATTTTCCATTACATAATTTTGTCAATTAGCTTTAATGCTGTTTCTGGCCTATTTAATTTGCTTGAAGAATATGCAGGTGATTGGTGCTTGTGAGTTAAGACCTGGAAAGTAAAATATATCTAGATACACATGAACATAGCATGCAAGAAATTTCCATTTTATTATTAATAATTTGCACAGTCCTTGTTAAATGTGTAAGTATTTCCCAGTCCTTATATGATTCATCCTCACAAGACAGATTTCAGAAATTGTTTGCTTCAGCCTATGTACACACACTCCAGATAACATTTGATTCAGACACTGGATTGTTCTGGTCTTTACTTCCTTTTTCTTATTCATAAAATAAAGCAATGTATACTGTACTTTTTATGTCATAGAAGATTCAATATTTCTGAGCATTCTCTGTGCATGTGTAATATGCTTTTATTGAATTTTATTATTTTAGTGAACACAAGGAAACAATTTCCCCCATTTTCATTTACCTTTATATAAAATTGTTTACTTGAGGGGCTTTTGTTGCTTTCACCACAGATTTTCATTTCTCTTAAGGTATTAAAAATTCAACTGTACAATGATTTGCTGTTTTAGTCATGTCATGTACTGATTTGCTAAGCCATATTATTAGATGTTAAGTTTGTAAACATTATTTCTTAATGTTTTGATTCTGCCCAACACATTATTACTTTGGGCCTATCTATTTTAAAGCTCATTGCCATTGTTAGGTCGTGGTAGATAACTCACTGAAAATGTCAAGACAGTGTGCGTTTGCAATAAAAAAGTGTGCGTTTGCAATAAATAATTGCCATGCTGGGAATTATTAGGAAGGGAATTGAAAACAAATCAGCCAGTATCATAATGCCCCTGTATAAATCGATGGTGCGGTCTCATTTGGAGTACTGAGTGCAGTTCTGGTCGCCGCACCTCAAAAAGGATATTATAGCATTGGAGAAAGTGCAGAAAAGGGCAACTAGAATGATTAAAGGGCTGGAACACTTTCCCTATGAAGAAAGGTTGAAACGCTTGGGACTCTTTAGCTTGGAGAAATGTCGACTGCGGGGTGACATGATAGAGGTTTACAAGATAATGCATGGGATGGAGAAAGTAGAGAAAGAGGTACTTTTCTCCCTTTCTCACAATACAAGAACTCGTGGGCATTCGATGAAATTGCTGAGCAGACAGGTTAAAATGGATAAAAGGAAGTACTTCTTCACCCAAAGGGTGATTAACTTGTGGAATTTACTGCCACAGGAGGTGGTGGCGGCCACAAGCATGGCCACCTTCAAGAGGGGTTTAGATAAAAATATGGAGCAGAGGTCCATCAGTGGCTATTAGCCACAGTGTGTGTGTGTATATATATAAATTTTTTTTGGCCACTGTATGACACAGAGTGTTGGACTAGATGGGCCATTGGCCTGATCCAACATGGCTTCTCTTATGTTCTAACTATAAAAAGTTACCTGATTGCATTTTATGGTGAACAAGCGCTTCTTTTTTAGAGTACAAACTTTTTAAGATTAACTATATATTTTGTTTGTGTTGCCACAAGTTGTACCATTATTCATTACACAGCCACATTTCCTTTCTTAAAAATATTATTCTTTAAAAAAAGGAACAGTTGTTTTATTTAATTGTATTTTTATCTCACTTTCCAGCAAAATGTTGGTTTACAGCAATGCAGTTTGCATAACTGGGGATATACCATGGAGGTTTCCTTATGACTTCATTCCAGCCCGCAGGTGTCTTCTATAGTCTGGAAAGCAAGGCCTCAAATAAAGCACCATAAAAGCAGGAGTTCCCAACCCTGTTAAGCCTCAAGGCACTTCTGGAAAGTTGAGGAAAGGGAGTGTGTACCACTACCAAGTGATTGCCATTAGGATGGGAGGCTCCAAGGCAAGGATCCTTCTATGATAGAAGCAGTTGCCTCCAAAAATGCATAGCATCACTTTTCTGAGCCAATGCAATCCAACAGCTTTACATGGAGCACAGCACTACACACAATTCACCCCTCTGATCGCCCTGCGTCCTCCAGGCCAAAGGTTATGGAAGCTTCTCAGGTCTGAATCAAGCTAACTAACTTACCGGTTCAACCCCGTGAAGAACTTGTGTTTTATTTATATACATCCCCACTAGCACCAAACAAAACTAGGTAATTAAATAGCTCGGTCTAATGCCCCTCCTCGTAGTCAGGCCGGTGCTTTTCAAGCTCTGTAATTGGTTATCTTTCAGGCTTTCACTGGACCATTCGCTTGTCAATCTAATCGCAGAACACGCCCATCTCTTTATGTTCGGCCTCTGCAAAAAAAAATCAGGCAGAGAGAGAGAGAGAGAGAGATATGGATCCCTTGTATTCTGATTGGTAAATTCTCCTGTCACTGTGTCACCTCCTGCCTTCGACCACTTCTCACAAGCACAACTACGCGCATGCCTGACATTTCCTCGCCAACGAGAGCGTTTCTAAGACAAGACGAGAGATCGTGTAATTTCTGAATGGCTAATGTGACTATCACTCAAGTTTGAAGCTCCGCCTTCTACCAGGACAAGCTTCTCCTCAAGCGATTCCCATGACTCCCATATGACAGTGTGAACCAGTGAGATGTGGGGTGTTTTTTGTATAGTGTTATCATTGGTCAGAATGGCTTGTCTCTCATGTTCTAGCCACGCCTCTTTTCTCCAGTTCCTCATTGTTTGGATTGTGAATGGCTCGTTGTATTGTCAATTAGAGCTGCAGGCGGGCAAAGGTTAGGCTGTGGGGCCGGCTGGTTTATACTTCCTCTTTCACCTGATTTTGTTATCGGAGCTGGGGTAGCAGCAGCGATGGGGTTGCGGTGGACTGGGCTGGCGCTTTGGGTGGTAGCGGCGCTTGTGGCAGGTAAATCGCCTGTTCTGTCAAGGTGTTGCGTTGTGGGAAGGGATTACTAGCGGCTGTCGGTAGAGATTCTTCTTCGTTAGACCTTTTTTTCGGGAGAGGGTGAAAGAAGAGAGATAATGTACTATATTTGGATGTGGAGAAGGTGGTCGAGCCGGTGGAGCTCGGTGTGGAAGCTGTGGGGCTGCATCCTGCTCATAGAATATATATAGAAGGCGGAAGGTTAAATGCTGGGGTCGGAGAGGAATGGGGATGGGAAGAACACAGAGAAGTGCTGGTATATGATGAAACAATCTTGTAGTTAAGGTCGGTTGTCGTTCAAATCAGTATATTTCAGTTGTAATTGGAATTCAGTTTGTGTTGCTCATAGAGGTATTAAAAATTGTAAACTGAGCCATTTCGGGTTCTTCCTATTTTCTTTTGCAACCAGTAAAGCATAGCATCTATAAGAGTGAAAACAAAGGGAGCTTTTATAGAACCGTGCAGGGATGTTAATGAAGGAAAGCAGGCCTCAGATCAGTGGGAGCTCACAGGAGTGCAGCTTCTGAACCTTTCTGAGCGTTCCACCTCCTTGTCCATTGAATAGCACGTGCAGCTGCATAACAAAATGACCCCTGAAGGAAAGTATTAAACTTACAATAGAGAGCCGATAAATCTATTTAGTGCTGTACATTCCAGTCTTACTCCATGTAGTTTCTTGCTATACTCAGTGCACTAATACACAATGGTGAGAACGGTAGCTGAATTCCTACTAGGTTAACTAGAGGCCAAGGTAGCTGTTTTGTGGCAGGTACATGTAAATAATCTCATTTTAGTTTTTAAAAAGGAAGGTACCCATGGTTGGCTGCAGATTTTATTGCAAAGGATGGAGGGGCTAATGGGCTTTTTTTCTGCTGCTGTATCCATGAGGAAAAATACAGTTACTAGAATTCCACCCCCCACCCCACCCCCCCATGCATGCAAAAGCAGCAATGGAGAAACTTAAACAGCTCTCTTAGCTTGCCCTGTTTTCATTTAAACTGGCAGCCTCTTCATCTGTTTTCCCCAATATTCAAAAGATGTTATGTAACTTTAGCCTCTCTTTAATAGAGGAATCAATATAAAGAGTAATAGTGACTACAACTAGACATTGCTTGCTCTTTGTGATTTCTGCTTAATGCTAGTATAGCATATTTCTATACGTGGATATGTCCAAAAGCAGAAGTGAGAAACTGAAGGAAGGATTCCTTGTATGTGGTGATGATTGTTGTCTAAGTGAGATGTTGTTCCTTTTAACTCCTTGGGTTAATTCATTCCTGTGCTCCAAGCACCAATCTGATTTAGTTGAATTCAGGTTACCAAAAGAAAATAAGAGAAGCCATGTTGGATCAGTGGCAAAAAAACAACAATCCATAGGTGCTATCAGGAGGTCCACCAGTGAGACCAAGACACTAGAAGCCCTCCCACTGTTGAACAAACCACAGGAGCTATCAGGAGGTCCACCAGTGAAGCCAGGACACTAGTATCCCTCCCAGTGTTGAACCTCCCCCCCCCCCCCGCAAGCACCAAGAATACAGAACATCACTGCCCCAGACAGAGTGTTCCATCTATACCCTGTGGCTAATAGCCACTAATAGACCTCTGCACTGTATGTTTATCCAGTCCCCTCTTGAAGCCATCTATGCATGTAGCTGCTGCCACCTCTTGTGGTAGTGAATTCCATGTGTTAATCATCCTTTGGGTGAAGAAGTAAATCTCATAGGAACACCCAAGACGTTATCTCTGTTTTTTTTACTCATTATACTGTAAAAATTAATTAATAGTTTCAATGGTAGCTCCTACTTCTATCCATGATTCCTCTGAGCAAAGTTTATTATTTGTTAAACTTTTTATACCCCGTCTTTCCTTTTGGCTCAGGTTTGAAGCCTTTTTCCAGCTTAAGTGGCTTTTCTATTAGAGGAAGGCTGCTTAGGATGAAGGAAGGCTACCTGGAGGAGGGTTCGATCTACCTCCTTATTCTTTTTTAATGACAAGACTATTAAAAAGTAGTGAAGAATGCTCTCATTGTTAGTAATCAGGTGATCATTGTTCAAGGAGGCAGTTGCTGGAACAGATTGCTCCTAAGGATGACGTAGGAAGTGCTGTCTTTCTTATAGTAAATCCTTTGGGTGGATGTTGCTGTCCTGAGTTTAGTGATGAGGAAACATGTTCTTCTCATGTTTCTGTATTCTGAGTTGATATTACATTGAATATTTGAATGGAATTACATTGGAAAACTATCTTGAGGAGATTGCAGAATATATTCAAAACCATTATTATCCTGAAGTCTGTTAGTAACAATATTCTGGTAGAACATCTTAAACTTGGGTGCATTCACGCTATGCTAAATAATGCATTTTGCAACTGGATTTTTACTGTGTAAGAATAGCAAAAATCCATTTGTTAAACGCATTATCTAGTGTAGTGTGAATGCGCCCCTTGTCTTTGAAAGAACCTAACCCTGTCAGGTGTGTACAGATGCTACAGGGCAGACTTGAACTACCACATTGGCTTTCTTGGTCAACAACTCTGTTGGTTGTTTTCATCCATAATGCTTCTCACACTATTACATTAATACTGCTCAACCTGTGGGTTAAGAGTAATCCAAAAGAATAAATCTAAAACAAAATGCATGCATAAATGCTGCCTATTATTAACACATTTGTATTTAGAATACAGAATGTAGAACTCCTGTTGTACACTGTTTTTGTAGCACAAGTGACCAGTGTGGTCAGATGTCCAAAGTGGTGTAGGTCTGTATATTTCTAAGCACTTGGAACACATAAATGTATAATATGTCCTATTATTTATAAAACATTCCAGAATTTAATAGTCCATGTGAACTGTAACCATGAGTTGACAGTTATTATTCTGCTACCTGTATTGGAAAATAGGGGCCAAGTTTATGTAGGAATAAGTTTTATTGACTTCAGTGGATCTGCCTTGTTAGTAAAGTGCTTATGGTCAAGTATCTGGCCTGTAGATGAGCACATGGAATACCCCATCCCAGAGGAAAAATATATATTTTTATTACCTCCTAAAGGAAAATTTATTTTTCCTTTGTGAGCAGAAATATATTTCTGAGTGTCAAAGTACATTAAATATTTGTTTCTGTTGAGAAGTCATCTATCTTAAGAAGTGTAAAGATTTTTGTTTAAGTCTTTGTAGACCAAATAAGTGTATTTTTGAAGGTAAGTACAGCTGCCAAAATCTACCCTATCAACAGCCTACTTGCAGGTTCATCTTAAATGCTGTACTTGGACTGTGCTATCCTCAGTCAGCGGCACTTCTTACATTTTCATAAATAAATAAACCATAGCTCCCAAACTGTTAATCTGGTTTATTGGTGAGTGTGCTCCTGCTCCCCTTTATAGTGGTACAGACAAGAGAAGTTGCACCAAGACAAGATTGCTGCTTTAGAAAAATAATAACCTTGAACAAATTCCTTCATCTACATTACAATGACCGAATGGGTAGAAAATATTTACAAATGCCATACTGGTGGTATAAACATAGAATGGTACGTATTTACTGTCAATATATGCTTTGTTTTTATATAACCTTGAATATGGTTTAATCCTGCCTTCAAGGTTAATTTGCATGGAGCAAATGAAGAAGAAAGTTGTAGCTGGAGAACTGAGCCTACTGGAATCACTTGTTAGTCTGATGGTGTGATTCTGCCTTCAGAATTCTGGGTCAAATACAAACTGTTCAGAATTGCTAGCTCCCAGTTGCCAGTGTTGGGGCTAATGAGTATAAGAGTACCTAATCCTGATATACAGACAGATGTCCAATCATATAAATACAGGTTAAAAGTTACAAATTATATCCATATACAAGAACCAATACTAAACATGTTTCGGCTAAAAGCCTTCCTCATTGGTAAAATTCAAAGTGAGCATTATAAATTTAACAAAAATATACAGAAAACTCATCATATACAGAATGGACCTAAAATGAAAGGGGGGGGGGGGGGAATAGTTATACGACTGAGGAAGGCTTTTAGCCAAAATGCATTTGGTATTGGTTTTTGCATATGGATATGATGTGTAGCTTTTAACCTGTATTCATATTAGGATTAGGTACTCATATGCAGAACCATAGGATTGTGGTTTGTAAACGACATTTTAGCACTTTTGATGATTATAATTAAATTTTATACGATAAATTTTATAATTATATTTTATATTTGTGTATATTAGCACTATGTGCTTAGTTATATTTTATTTTTCTTTGTCTCTCTCATTTTGGTCACCTTTCTTGTATAGGGGTGTGGTTTTCTCCCCTTTTTTTGATTGCACCAGGTCTAATGAGTTGCATAGGATATAGCAATAGAGCTTGAGAGTGGACATTGTGGACATTGAAGCGATGGTTTGTTAATCTTCATTCCTTTCTCAAAGTGACTGCCTGTGAACAGTAGGATTAGGCATTAAATTCCCTAGGATGGTAGGAGAGAACCTTCCCTAGCAACCAATCCATGTAATAAGTGCAAGTTATATTCACTGGCCTTGTGCCAATGCGTCCTTTCTAGGCTCTGTGTGCTAGAAAAGACCTGAAAATTATTTGAGACTTTCACATTTTATAATCTGTTCAGGTTGCTTTCCATCCCATTAGTGTTTGCTTTAGTAGTAGTGTGCTATAATTTTGCAGATAAAAGAACTAAAGTTCAAACTGTGTTTTCGTAAATAAACCTTGTCTAACTGTGCATCAGAATGGCACAGTAAAATGTCAGGTGCTAGAATGGACTGCATCAGTGCAGAATGGAGGTAGAATTTTTTTTAACATGTCCTTGTATTTTAATCTTACTATAAATAAAAATAAGCACAATAGGCAACAACCATTTCTCTCTGAAGTTTTTCCCCTTCTGCAGGAAGATTGACTTTTTATATGGGGGAATGTTGAAAATTAGTGTTCCCTCATCTGTAATCTGAAGTGGCAGTCTTATTCATTTGTCTCATTCTGCTGCTTGTGGAAGACCAGTAAAAGACTTGCATGTGTGTTGTTGCTTAAAGAAGTAACTTTGCCAATTTTGTCTTTTTATTTCAGGTATTTTTGCTAATGAATTCAATGTATTACGATCTCCTGAGTCAGTCATTTTCCATCAGGGAAGCTGGCCAATACCTGGAGAACGAATTCCAGATCTGGCTGCATTATCCATGGGCTTCTCTGTTGAGGAAGTATGTAATTCATTTTTTCTGTCTCCAGTCACAATTGTGACTACTTTTGATGATTTAAAGTAGGCCTAACCTATGCAGTCATGTGTCTCATGACACTGCTATTTGGGGATTTTGAACAGAAACACAGGACAGAAAACTAGATTGTGTTTATGTGAGTCACGTTTAGTCAAATCATATTTATTTTTATTTATTATAGTTCTCTCTTTCCTTGCTGCTGCAACTGAAATTGGTCTCCACAGGGTATGCATAGTTGCTGTACATAAGATTACATTTTATCCTCATGGCCATCTTCTGAGGTTGGTTAGACTGAGTGTGTGACTGGCCCAAAGTCACCCAGTGAGTTTCATGGTTAAGCAGGGATTTGAACCTGGGTCTCCCTGGTCCTAGACCACCATTCCAGCCACTGTACCACATTAGCTGCCGGAGTGTTGCTGAGATATGTTACTTTTTATCTGTAAATGGTTCCAGTAGCATGAGTTCTATAACCTTTTTAATAATGTCCCATCATAGCATTTTTAATTTGACCCTAACTTGCATGGTTTCTTTTTCTTCTGACATTTCTTTTTAAAAGCTTAACTAGAAAATCAACCTCTGATTACAGGACCTCTCCTGGCCTGGACTTGCAGTAGGTGATATCTTCCGGCGTCCTCGAGCTACAGTTCTGGTCACAGTAACAGGGATAGATAAGTTAACACTACCTGAGCGTAGTATCTCTTACCCAGTTGAGAATGTAAGTACTAAAATGCTGTAGATTAAGAAGCTTTTCTGATAGACAAAATGTGTGTCTGTCTCTCTCACTATCTACCCACTTAAAAGAGCAATACTTCTTCACTGCTTTTGCACTGTATGGTTCAATTCTGTGTGCCATTTCATAGCTAAATGCCAAACTTCGGTAGAAAACCACAGGGTACTGGGGTTTTGGATTTTTTAAGTGCTTGGTTTTTCAGTAAATCTGTACTGAAGCCTTTTTCATCTTCTCTGTGAAAGGGTAAGGCTTCTTTATTGATACTTAACAGTAAGAATGATATGCATGTAAATACCACTTGTGATGGAAAGAACACAACACTTCCCTTTTGTGTCCAGTCACCACTACAAGATTCTCAGAAGGGTTTTTTCTCATATTTTATTTATTCATATATCTTCTGCTTGGTGCAGTGTATCCAGTACATCTATAACCCCTTTATGTTTCACGCTGAGCTTCTTCAGGGATAAGTGGAATATAAAAGCAGTAGTGCTCCCACTAAACTAGCCTTTTCTTCGAGGCTGGAGTAAGATTTTCTTCCCACTGCTCCATTGTTTTTTCTTCATCTCTTTGTTGCAGTCGGTGCAGCCCTTTGTTTTCTTTTACAATCTTATTTGGGAAGGCAGAGAAAATCTGCAGCACCCCCCAATTCTTTATAAAGTGTCAGAATTCTTAAAAGCAATGACAGGAGCAATCCAGTCCCTTCTCTGTGCATTGCTGTGCATAGTTGATCCCATTAGTACTTGTTTATCTGTATGCTCCCCCATTCATGCACATAGATATATGCAGAGCTGCAGCCGGTTTATGCACATCATCCAAATCCCAATCCAGCATAGAAGTTCCTTGTCATCCAAAAGTAGAGTAACAGCTAGATGGGAATATGGGAAGCACAGATAGCATTACCCCTTACTCTAGTTACTTCTGTCTTTGAGTGCCATCCTTCAACAGTAGTGGTCAACAGGGCTTTGTTTAAGTTAATGAGAAGCCTTGGCATGCGTGTGCTGCTCCAGCAGTGGGCTCTGTTGTACTCTGTATTTATTGTGTGTTCCATTTTCTTTTTTTATATTTTTTGTTTATAAATTCAAATAGAGATGCAAAATTTTGTAATAGTAGTTGAGAGTCATACACTGGATATATGAAAGCAAAAGGTGCAGGAGTAAAACTTAGCCCATATAAATTCTTTCTGTATACCATCAAAAAGTGTTTGTTACCTTATGTGTATTTCAGTGAATCTTTTATTTGTTATGATTGTAGATCAGTCAAGATTGACAGAGACAGTCACTAGCTAAGTTGGCAGGGAGGGTAGGATATAAATCCAATAAAATAAAAATATTTAAAACTTCTCAGTATAGGGGTATACAGAAATGTGGGTATACCTTTGGGTGAAGGTATCAAAATTCGGTATTCAAGTAGCAGTCACTCAGCTCAAAAAAACAAGCATGGAGCATTTAAAACTTGAAAGCCTTATGAAAACATAGTTTTATGGACTGAGGATACTTATGAAATAAAATAATTGAAATTCACCTATTTATTGAAACAAGACTAAAGAGTGACAGTGACTAGTTCACTGATTTTATCCAATAATGTATTAAACCGTGTATAGTTACAGCTTTGTTTTTGTTAAGTTGCCTGAAGGTCTAGAGTTTTCATTGAAGAGAAGTACTGAGATGATTCTAAAAATCACAGTTTGATGTGTCTTCATTTTTAATGTATTTCTTTTAACAGTGTCTGTAGAATGGCAGATTTCTGTAACTCTGGGGGAATTAGCTAGTATAGTTACTGCATACCGATAACTTACAACTAATGCAGAATCAGTTTTTCCTAAGTGGCTGGTGCCTGGATATAGTTGCATACGATGCATAGGCAATTAGAAAGATGTATGATTTTCTCGTTTCTATAAACTAGTATTTTTATATTGTTCTAGGCAGTTCCTTTCAACCTGGATGGTGTTGCAAATGCTATTCATACTTTGTTTTCTGAAGAAACCCCCGTAGTAGTACAGCTTGCTCCTAGTGAAGAGGTAAGTACCAATTTGTTTCTGAAAGCACATGACATGAGTTAAATCACTCTCTGTGAAGGCTTCCAAATACAAATCTGTATAAAAGTTACATTGTTAGAAAAAGGTTGCTTGTTCTGAATGTCTGTTCTCAATGCAGTTTGGTATTAATTCACTCTTGTGTGGAACAATGGTGTTGTTTTCCAGAGAGTATACATGGTGGGAAAGGCAAACTCTGTGTTTGAGGACCTTTCAGTCACACTACGCCAGCTTCGGAATAGATTATTTCAGGATAATTCCATTCTGTCTTCTCTTCCTCTTAATTCTCTGAGCAGAAACAATGAGGTAAGACATGACTAGATACTAGACATGAACTTTTAAAAAAATCTTCCCTCCTATTTTTTGTTTAAAATTCTTATCTCCATTCTCTTTTTTGCAGAATGAAAAGTTCAGGATGTGGGGCTTTGTTCTGCACATTCTGTCAAACATTTGTTTTATCCATCATCAAGTATTATGTATATATGGCTAATGTTCTGACTTCACTGTGGAGACCATTTGGCATTATTAGCATGGATAGCTGCTTAACCTCTGGCTACATACGGGGCAAAGCATTCACACACAGATTTAATTTAGTCAATCTGTCAGACATGATCATCTCAAGACATGAAATCCATTTGTCACTAAGTTACTGATTAAATGACTAGTTGGTAAGCAGAAGTGTGATGATATCGGCTCAAATGACAGATGTGAGAATTAGTGTACTAATATATAAACGGACTTGGACTCTTCATCATGAATTAGATGTTATCACTTGATTCCTTTATCACTTGATTCCTGTTAAAAATAATTAAGTATATTGTTTCCTTAGGTTGATCTTCTATTTCTGTCAGAATTACAAGTCCTGCATGATATCACCAGCTTGGTAAGCAAAGACTTTGGTTTTTAAAAACCCAGATGTTTGACTGTGGGTTGGCAGCTGGCAGTCATTGGCAAAAGCGGGACAAAAGAAGGCTTCCAATTGGCCCCAGGCTCAGTAGCAGCAGACAGTATGTAATTTTCCAGTCATGTTAACTTTTTAGCTGGCTTGATGCCAGCTGGCTGAGGAAACTTTAAACTGGAAAGGAGAAACAACTTGTGTGGTTTTTGTATAAATGGCATTCCAAACTGACAGCTGTAGAATATAGCCTGTCAAGTGACAAAATTATTTTATGTTCATAATAATCTGCCCTTTTCACTGGGACTGTAGGTAGATTACACAGTGGAAATCAGTGCAATCAGTAGGATGATAGATCTAGTAAACAATATAAATAGGACTAGAAATCACAGAAGTCTGAAATGGAGCTGTAGTCTAAACAAAGCATAAACATGAAATGTTGAACAATGCAGAATTTGGTATTATATCAGTAGAAACCATGCATCTTCATGGACTGATCTGTTATGTGGTAGCTCTATGAACTTTATTCTCTGACCTGGACAGCCCAGGCTAGCCTGGTCTCATCAGGTGTTGGTTGACCTTGGCAAGTATTTGGATGGGAGACCTCCAAGCAAACCACCTCTGAATATCTTGCCTTGAAAATTCATGGGGTCACCATAGGTCAGCTGTGACTTGATGGCACTTTTCATCACCATTATTTTTTAAAATTAAAAATGTCCTCCTGAAGAATTCTGTTTTGCAGGAGTGTAGGGGCCTTTCTGACCTTCTCAGGCAGGCTGTTACACAGGGTGGGGCCACTACAGAGACGGGACATATATGGAAAGTTGTTGATCTTGCCCATCTACAGATTTTTTTTTTCCTGCAAACATGGGCCTTTTCTGAAGTTTCTAGAAAGATCTCTGTCCAGATTTAAGTATCCACAGATGGGGCTGTGTTGAGATTTAGAGGTATTAATGATTGTAGGTTCTTGTACTCTCTGCAACATCTCCAGAATCTACAAATCTATCATTTTAGAGCAGAACTAACAATTTAAGCAGTTCACAGACCTAATTACAGGTAGTAATTTTCACCTCCAATGCCCCAAACAGTATAGTTTCCCTTTCATATTAATATGCAAACAAATGCACACCATTTCACATTATGAGATGTGATTGATACTTTTAATTTTAGAACAACAAATGAATTTACTTGTGACATTAGACATGATACACTTTTCTATGATGTAGAAAAGAATTTTTAAATCAAAAATGCTCCTTTTCACTCACAATCTTTTTTCCTGCTGTTTCCCAAGCTTTCCAGGCACAAGCATTTAGCAAAGGATCATTCACCAGACCTATACTCTTTAGAACTTTCTGGGTTGGAAGAAATCGGTAAACGGTATGGAGAAGATTCACAGCAGTTCAAGGACGCTTCTCAAATTCTTGCAGACTCACTGCAAAAGGTAAGAGAAACATGGTCGAATGAATTTATTGAGGTACATAAGTGCAAGCCTAAAGCAGGAGGATGTTTTCCTTTACTCACAACCTGACTGAATGCTTCCTCCCTCATTAATGGATTGCATAGCAGTAGGTTGGATCTAATTGTTTTTGGCTTGTGAAAAAGAAGGAAGCATTCTTTACCCACATAGATTGGGGTGGTAAATAAGGATGAGCATTTGTGGATAACTGTAAAATTAAGAGTTGATGGTAAAATCAAAATCTGTAGTCCTATTGGACCTTAATGTAAGTTACTGGTACATCAATTTTATTTTAGGAAAAAGAAATGATGTATACTCAGTGCTGGAAGAATCTGTTTTTGTCTAGTTAAGTATTTTCAAATTAACAACTGCAAGCATCAAAATGATCAGAATACTTTGGGCATGTGTTTTTGTGAAGGAATATTGTAAGCACATGCTCAGAAGTGAAAAGGACAGTAGTAAGTATTTGCATGTAATGTAACCAAGGTCCCTCATCAAAAATTGTGTATTAGAAAAGAAAATGATTTCCTAAAAAAACTGTGCTCCTTTTGAAAGCTAATTATTGTAAAGTGCTTTTAAGATTTCAGCCTTGCTTTCTTTTCTTAACAGAAGCTCATTGTGCTTTTATGGAAATTGCTTTTGTAACAGTATTTTAGCAGCAGTTTTTTGTTTTGCACAAGACTGCTGTCAGAGGGAGACAAAACCTGGAAACTTCTCTGCACTTTTTTGCTTAATGTCTAGAATCACAAATTCTGACCTGAGAATAGTGGGCCTGGATACAGAATGTCATGTGGCACACTCTTATCTCTTAAAATTGCAGTTCTTGAAACAATTTTCCTGAGTGCTACTGAAAGCAAAGTGAACTATGTTCCTCAAGTATCTTCATGATTGCAGTTGTTGCCTATCTCACTGTAATGGAGCCAAGGGTTCAGGCTTGTTGTGCAGACTATTCCACCTACAGTTTGCTGGGGCATATTAACATATCTAGAAGTTAATGGAGCTTAAGAGGGTCCCACACTTCTGTTGTCACTTGCAACTTAAATGGTATGCCTTCGGTCACATGATCTGTCTTCCATTAATGCTTTGCTGCTGTACAAAATTTTAAACATTTTTCTTTTTAGTTTGCAGATGAGATGTACAATCTTTATGGTGGCAATGCAGTGGTAGAAGTGGTGACTGTGAAGACATATGACACACCTTTTGTGAGGAAGTCACGATCTATTCTAGAAACCTCACAGGTTAGTATAAGCATTTAATCTCAAAGGACTACCATTGCAGTTTTGCACCTCAGTCCAAAATACAGTTATTTGGGAGCCTTGCGGATTTTAGAGGCATATCCAAACAAGTTATTTGAAGCCAGGGCCTGGTCTCAATGCAGGTCCTGTTTGTGGCCTTGCAGGGGTGGGGCTGAGAGGGCAATGGCAACACTTGTCTCCAGCTCAGAGGGGATGGACCACATCAAGCATAAGCGGGGTGGAATTCTAGCAGGAGCTCCTTTGCATTTTAGGCCACACACCCCTGATGTAGCTAATCCTTTAAGAGCTTACAGAACTCTTATTCCAGGGCTTACTGTAAGCTCCAGGAGGATTGGCTACATCAGGGGGGTATGGCCTAAAATGCAAAGGAGCTCCTGCTAGAATTCCACCCCTGAGCACAGGAAACCGGATCTCGCCCTAGCCCCATCAGAGAGGCTGATGAGAGCTAGGGTGCAAGGGTGGCCAATGCAGCCATTTTAATGTGCCCTGCTGCCCCTGGTTGCCCTCCTTTTGCTTCTCGGGTTTTTGCCCACACTCCCTCTGCCCATCTGATCTATTCTGATTGGGGGGAGGATTTCATGCAGGAATTATGTTTCAGGTAATCTTTACTTGTCACCACATAGGTGGTATCAGCATGGGGCTGGATCCATTCTTAGGAAAGCCAGCCTGCGTGCCGATTTTTCTGAGTATGGGGATCCCTTTAAGGCAGGGGTGTCAAATTCATGGGCTGAATCTGATATAACTGAGACCTTGTCAGGCCAGGCTGGGCTGTTTCAGGCTGGGCAGTGTCTGTACATATTTAAGATTAGGTAGCAGAGATATAAATTTTTAAAGGACACAGACAAACATGACTAAAGATTTTTAAAAAACACCAAAATAACAAAATAAAATATGCTTAAAACATTAGCACTTCTTGGTCTTAAAGGTGCTTTCTTTGTATTTCTCCCCTGGGATCCAGGGAACTGGGCAAAGGAAGCTCTGGCTCTTTCCCCCTCCCCAGGGGACCTGGAGGGGGAGGAGCCTCAACCAACAGAGAAAATCAAGGTTTTGCTCTGTAGGTCCTGTGCAATTGAGCAAGCCTTGCAAAACAAGTTGAGATGCAGAAGGAAACGAGAGAGGGAGAAGGAAGTAGACAAGAGCCAGTTGCCTCAGGGGCCTGATAGGAGCCCTCCAGGTGCCCTTGGGCCACATGCTTGACACCCCTGCTTTAAGGGATCTTGGGGTGAGGGTTTCAAGAAGAATGCCTAGTCTAGAGGGAATGCCGGGGATTACCTTCACAAACAGATGGCAGGGGAAGCCACTGCAGGGCAGCCACCCTTGTGGGATCCTGCAGCCTGTCATCCCATGGTGCCCACCACCCCAGTTTGTGGGGTGGGATGGGGAGGAACTGGGAAGTGGGTCAGTTGATGACCAGGATCCGCTACCCCATGCTGGGCTGAGGTATCTTACAGCTGTAACCAATAAAATTGTGATCAATTTTATTCCAAATTGGGTTACACGTGTGTTACGTCAAACTAGTGTTGTAAAGGAACCCCTTGCTTTTTGGCACTCTCCCCACCCCCACCCCTTTGGTGCTGGGGCTACAATCCAACAATAATAAAGTACCTGTATCATTCCTTTAGCTTTATTATTTGGTCTCTCTCTCCCCCCCCCCACACACACTCGTTTTAAGAACTAAATGGAAGACATCTGAATGTAGTTGCTTCAGTTTTAATGTGAAGTAAGGATCAGCAATAACTTAGAGCAATAACTTTGCGAGAAATTTCATGAGCCAATAGAGTTATCCCATCTAATCTACTGATCAGTTTTCTATCATTTTATGGACACACAGGCAAGGCACACAACTGCAGTACATGAGCACAATACACTTGCCATGCAACTTCAAATTAAAATTATGAGCCAGCTATCATTCTCTGAAGCTAGAAATCAAATTTTTTAAACAATACATTTGGGATAACTTAACTTTGAAACTCTTCTTGTTATTATATTTCCATACCTTTTCTACAAGGACTTGAAACTTCTTTCAAAAGTAGCCATAATTTTCAAAATAGAAATCTCTGAAGTATGCACAAACATACTTCAGACCCATTGCTGAGATGGAGGAATCATTTAATTAGAAATTTGCATTGGTTGCAATAACACACTTGGAGGACAAAGCACAATTTGCAGTCTTTGTCTTACAAATAGTTACCCAGAGTATTCCTTGTGTTTCCTTGAGGCAATCTGTATTTTTCATCTGAATATCAAAGAAAATTTTTAATGTTATTTTCTTCTCTTGCTAGACCACTCCTGGAAATCAGTATAACCTAGGATATCCATACAACTTTAACTATGCTGTGGTCTTCAACATAATTCTGTGGATCATGATAGGCCTTATCATAGCTGTTATTGTTATTTCCTACAACCTCTGGAATATGGATCCAGGCTATGACAGCATCATTTATAGGATGACCAACCAGAAGATCAGGATGGATTAAACACCAGTCAGTCTTCTTTCCAGTGCAACTATCTCTATGTGGTTTGCTTATTAATGTGAAGATATATAAAAGACTAGTAGTGGATAGGCAGTTAGCTGAACTGGAAAGTGCAATGGTTGTGAAATTATGATCTAACTTCTATAAATACATAAATGTAAATGATTCCCATTTTGTGCCCATGCAGTATGTGTTCCAGTTCGTAGCTGCTCCTCTTGCTGGGTAGTAAACAATGCGCTGAAAGTAAGCTAGCATCTTGTTTTGTGTTAAATTCTTTTTACACTGGTTAGGATGCTGAAGTAGTGTTAGGTACTGAATCAATTGTAAATGTTTAATGTAAATAATTCAAGCTGTTTTTCTATGCGGTTTAGTCGTATGTTGAATCTTTAGTGTCAAAGCTTGTTAAATCTGAGTCTGGTGTTTTACTTGTGAGCCACTGTACCAACTTTGAATAAAGTGAACCTTTGTGTGAAAATTTTGCACAGAAATGAACAGTGATACATGTTGCAGCAGTGTAGGGCTTGTAGTTGAATTGCTATGAATTGTTTCAGAGGAAATCCCACTAATAAGCATAGCTTTATTAATACTCTGTTCTATGCAAGACAATGCCATCTTTGTGCAGGATTTTTCCATGCTAAACCTGTTGAAATAGACTTAACTACATGAACTCTTTCCACAATTGCATTGAGATGCAGATATGAACTGGAGTGTGCAATCGTTGAGGTGTATGGTTTCCACAAATATTGTGGTGTAGAAAGCAAAGCTTCCTAACACATAGTGAAAATTGTGTGTACCTGTAGGACTGAGTATGTGCAAATCATTTTTCCTATATTGATGTGCCCTGAGCTAGATAGCCTGGGCTAGCCTGACCTTTGAAGCTAAGCAGGGTCAGCCCTGGTTTGTATGTGGATGAGAGACCACCAAGGCAATGGCAACCCACCCGGACTATCTCTTGCCTTGAAAACCCTATGGTATAGGGTCATCACAAGTCATATGATTTGGTAACAACAGCAATAGGTGCTGCATGAAATAAATTTTAAAGCAGGTCCATCTCAGGGCTGTGAAGCAGCGTAGTTCCTTCCAATATTGTAAACTGCATAACTACATTGCATTGATAGTCATCTGACTATTGGTGTGATCTTTCTCTCCTCTGTTCCATTGCATGTTGCAACATAGTCTATGTTAAGTTGACCTATATAAAATAGATGGTTAAGAGAAGTTTCAGTATGAAAAATTCGGTGGGTAACCTAGAATTATAAGTGTTAATTTATCATATTGTGAAACAATTGATATGTGTAAACTTTGTTACAGATAATATAGCTTTCATTTATCGTATGTTTTGGCTTGGTTCAAAGTATTAGCAGTATTAAAAGATGAGGGACTGTTTGAATTGACAAAAATATCACCTTTAACCAACCATTACCTATAAAAATATGGCATGTGTTCTCAATTAACTTTGTTGATCAAGTGACATGCTAGAAATTCCTGAATGTCTCCCAGTTACAGTGGAGCTGATATAGGATTCCTGTTCCAATACAGAAGGCATTTACTTTGCAAATCCATTTCTAGTATGCTTAAACTCTTATTTATGTAGGGATAATGGATAGGAACTGCATTTTCTGTTTTCCTAGGTATAAGTAAAATCTGGGATTTCTAACAGAAAGATTCTTCTCTGCCTATAAGCTGGTGCAGCCCTCCTCAGATAAGAGGGAAGATCTTGATAGAGAAATGAACAGAGCATTACAAGATGCAGGGAAGGAAGTGCAAAATGTATAAATAACCACTACCCACATTGAAAAGATATACAAAAAATTGTGTGAGTCAGTAACCATGGAGTGAGTAAATGTGTAAAAATAACCATTAAACATTAATTCAACTGAAATTAATGGACTAATTTATCTCTGAATTTGTGCCTGTGGTATACAAGAAAGGTAGATCTTCAGAAGATCACAAATATTGTATTAGGGTGCCAAGTTGGCTGGCTTGCTGAACTTGAGTTTTAAACACCACTAATAACAAATTAACCACATTAAGCTGTGGAGTAAAATTGTATCATAGGCCACTTGTCTTTCATCAGCTATACTGCTAAAAATCTTTAGATTTGGGCGTATTAAGAGCATGCTTATCCTGCATCTTTTAGGGTTAATCTTAATATTCTTGTGTGCCTATCCTATCACAATTCATTATAGAATTTCTAATATGTGCGAAATAAAATGTGCTGGAATTTTTCATAATCTGTGTGACCTGAACTTTGTGATTATTCTAAGTTACTGCTCTTAATCCTTGATTTAATAATACGGTTTGATTCCTAGATAATTGAAGATAGTGGTGTTTAGAAAATATATACTTATATAAAAGTAAAAGGTAAAGGTAGTCGCCTGTGCAAGCACCAGTCATTTCCCACTTTGGGGTGACACTGCATCACAATGTTTTCATGGCAGACTTTTTTACGGGGTGGTTTGCCATTGCCTTCCCCAGTCATCTATGCTTTACTCCCAGCAAGCTGGGTACTCATTTTACCAACCTCAGAAGGATGGAAGACTTGGGTCAACCTTGAGCCAGCTACCTGAACCCAGCTTCTGCCGGGATTGAACTCAGGTCATGAGCAGAGCTTGGACTGCAATAGTGCAGTCTGCACCACGGGGCTCTTACATATTCTTATATGGTGACAGTAAAAAGAACAGAGAAACATAAGCTGTAAATAGAGCAAGACCTCATCACAGCTTTGTTATGGCCTCTGGTTACAGTGAAGAGCAGCTGAGGTGGCTGAATACTTTCCTCAAACAAGGGAAGTTGAATTATGTTCTTGAGACAGTGGAAGAATGTTCTAATTCTGCATGCTAGTCATTGTGCTCAATGTCCTTGACAACCATGACAGTGAAATCGCTGACCTTGAGCCAGACATCCTGAAGTGTGAAGTCCAATGGGCCTTAGAAAGCATTACTAACAACAAAGTGAGTGGAGATGACGGTATCCCAGTTGAGCTATTCAAAGTCCTAAAAGATGATGCTGTCAAAGTGATGCACACATGTCAACAAATTTGGAAAATGCAGCAGTGGTCACAGGATTGGAAAAGATCGGTTTATATTCCAATCCCAAAGAAGGGTAATGCCAAGGAATGTTCAAACTATCACACCATTGCACTCATTTCACATGCCAGCAAGGTCATGTTAAAGATTCTACAAGCTAGGCTTCAGCAGTATGTAGACTGGGAACCATCAGAAGTTCAAGCTGTGTTTTGGAGAGGTAGAGGAACTAGAGATCAAATTGCCAACATTCGCTGGATTATGGAGAAAGCACGGGAGTACCAGAAAAACATCTATTTCTGTTTCATTGACTATGCTAAAGCCTTTGATTGTGTGGATCACAACAAATTGTGGCAAGTCCTTAAAGAGATGTGAGTACTAGATCACCTCATATGTCTCCTGAGATACCTGTATAAGGGTCAAGAAGCAACTGTCAGAACAGGATATGGAACAACTGATTGTTTTAGAATAGGAAAAAGAGTTTGACAAGGATGTATATTGTCACCCTGCTTATTTAATTTATATGCAGAGTACATCATGCGAAATGCTGGCCTGGATGAAGCAAAAGCCAGAATTAAGATTGCCGGGAAAAACAACAACCTCAGATATGCAGATGATACCACTCTAATGGCAGAAAGTGAGGAGGGCCTAAAGAACCTCTTGTTGAGGGTGAAAGAGGAAAGCACAAAAGTAGGCTTGAACCTCAACATAAAAAAAACTAAGATCATGGCATCTGGCCCCATCACACCTTGGCAAATAGAAGGGGAAGACATGGAAGTAGTGAGAGACTTCACATTTCTGGGATCCAAGATCACTGAAGATGGTGACTGTAGCCATAAAATTTGCTCCTTGGGAGGACAGCTATGACGAACCTAAGCAGTATAATGAAAAGTAGAGCTATCACCCTGCCAACAAAAGTCTGTATAGTCAAAGCGATGGTGTTCTCAATAGTAATGTATGGCTGTGAGAGCTGGACCATAAGGAAGGCTGAGCACAAAATAGATGCTTTTGAGCTGCGGTGTTGGAGAAGAATCTTGAGAGTCTCTTGGACTGCAAGAAGATCAAATCAGTCAGTCCTAAGAGAAATCAACCCTAACTGTTTCCTGGAAAGTCAGATGCTGAAGTTCAAATACTTTGGCCACCAAATGAGAAGGGAGCTCTCACTGGAGAAGACTCTGATGCTGGGAAAGACAGAAGGCAAAAGAAGAAGGGGACAGCAAAAGATGAGATGGCTGGACTTTGGAGGATGGTGGAAGACAGGAGGGCCTGGCGTGACTTTGTCCATGGGATCGCAAAGAGTCGGACGCAACTGTGCAACTGAACAACAACATTGTGCTAAAGGAAGGACTAGGGATAGAGATTCACATCTCTTCTCATGAAATTTCCTGGATGACTGGGCCAGTCTCACTTTAATATACCTCGAGGCATTTGCAAGGATTCAAAACCAGTATGCAAAAATTTGCATACTTCCAATATGCACTACAAATGTAACAGTCTACTGATTCTTCACCATATCAGACGTGTTCCATTTCCCAACCACCAAAGCCAAGCAAGAACAGAAAAATCATTCTGCTTCTGCCTGCTTCTTACAAGATTAGCATTGTTTTATTATTGTTCACAACCATTCCATTTGAGATTTAGGTGAAAGATTCAGAAGCAAGTTGATAAAGTTGTTACACACAAAACAGCCAACCATCCAGAAAGCCATGTGCTACTCTTGTACATCTGACAACAACTTCATCGCTAAGGACTATAATTGTTCAGGATCAGGCAATGGTTACATTCAGCTACTCATTTGAAAAGAACCTTCTGCCACTCTGAGCAAGATTTGGTTGATATTGTGGCTGTTCATCTGGATCTCATTTATGGACTTTTCATTCATGGGCAGTGTTTGAAGAAGGAAAAGGTTGTTTAGCATGCTTATTGTATTTTTAGCACTGACACTTATGTGGAATTATTCTGAATTGTGATTGTGTATAAGTTTCTACCGGTCTTTGACCACTTAAGATAGTATATAAAAATATTTGCACTTTGTATTGGCATCACAATATGTGTATCAGTGTTTGATGGTCATATATTCAGTATATCTCTTCTTCAATCAATATTGAATACCCTACTGTATTTTGTCACTCCTTACATATAGCTGCAGCAACCAAGGCTGAACATGTTCCTGATTATCAAATAAGCAACCCATAGAAGCGTAACTACTGTGAACAGTAAACTAGACTGGCTGCCAACTCTCTCAGTGTACTTCATGCTTGAAGGAAATTGGAAACATTCTTGGATAAGGGTTCACCTTTATACTGAGATGCCCCTGAGCTCATCCTCAGTGGGACAGAGAAGGGCACAGTGCTGAAAGGGGCATGGAGTAATTACTCCTTTGATGGAGAAGGGAGAAATATTTTGAATCAATCAAAACTGCTTCAAAAATAGCTTGGTTCCCAAGACATTTATATAGAAGATAAGCACAGGTAAAATGGAGAAGGGGGATGTTGTAAGCTATTTTGGGTCCCCATTGGTGTGAAAACAATATAAATGAAGTGTCCCCTGCAGTCACATTATGAGAAGACAAGTCACTGGAAAAGATTGTAATGGCAGGAAAAGTTGAAGGCAGCTAGAAAAGAGGAAGACCTAACATGAGATGGATTGACTCAATAAAGGAAGCCACAGCTTTCGGTTTACAAGACCTGAGCAAGACTGTTTAATGATAGAACGTTTTGGAGGTCATTAATTCATAGGGTTGCCATAAGATGGAGGCCACTTGATGGCACTTACACACAATACATGATCACAATTTTACTCAGCCTGTTGCTGATCAACCTCCTTTTGATTCAAAAGTACACGATTTAATTCAATGTAGAAAAGCAAAACAAACTACAATTACACAAACATTTCTTGACAGCTAGTTTTTCTTGGGGGAAGATAATGCTTTATGTAGTATACTGGGTTATAACCTACCATTCTGCTCAGCTAAGGATGGTGCATTCTGCCAATGGAAGAACCTCCTGCACAAGCAGAACATGTTGCCATTAGCCGAGCAGTCTGTTTACAATCCTTTGTCTAATGCAGAATAAGGAAAGAACGATTACAAATGGATTGCTCTATTCTGCTGGGATTTCCACAGATGGTCCTGATGAGTATTACTGATAGAAACACAGAGTGTCAAACAGTTTGTACAGAAATGAAGTGTGAGCAATTGCCTTAGTGTGCAGAGAACACAGTGCTAAACTAAAAGCATCCACTGTACAGCAGCAGGGTGTTCTGAATGTTTCCAAAGTTAATGACAATGTGCCCTCTGAAGTCTCAATATACATGATCCCTCAGGATACTTTAAGAGATCACTCTGTTGCAAGATTTTCTTATGTTAGAACTGTTCATAGTATAGTCAAGTTCTTCACAGTGTACGCTTCCTTTTTTGTAAAGGACAACCTAAAACATAAAAACATTGATAAGATTAATCTCAGTGTACTGATTTTTTGGTCATATTAATACCTATTCAGTAAAATTCTATGAAAACAAATGACTTCACTAAAGCATACCATTATGCACCTGAAGCTATAGAACCACTGGATGTGCAAGGCCCCTCCAAATGGATCACCCACTCCAGTGAAGATTCTCTCCACAGCATACTGTGCCACCTGTAGCTTGTGGGCAGTCTTCAAGAACAACTCTGTAGAGTGCATTGTGTTAATCTAATCTAGATGTTAGGGCACACAGCAGTGGCAAAACCCTTCATGTCTGGGAAGGGCTGCAGCTGGGTCACTAGTCAAGCTACTGAAAGGCACCCCTGGCAACCAATACCACCTGTTTATCCAACAGAAGGCCTGGGTCCAGAAGCACCTCCAAGCTATGAATTTGCTCCTGAAGGAGATTGCAACCCTACCCAGAATAGGTGATAACCCATATCCTGAATCAGACTTTCCCCCAACCAACAGCACCTCCATTTTGTTGGATTACATTTTAGCTTGTTAGCCCTCAGCTATTCCAAAACTCTCTCCAGGCACCTGTTCATGGTTTCCACAGACTCCTTGGGACCTGCCTCTAGTGCAAGATAGAGCTGAGTGTCATCTGCATACTGGCAGCAGCTCAGCTCAAATCTCCAGATGACCTCTCCCAGCAACTTTACATAGATGTTGAAAAACATGAGGGACAAGACAGAACCTTGGGGGACCCCATAGGGCCCCCAAGGGCAAAGCAACAGTCCCCACCACTACACTCTGAAACCTACCCTTCAGGTAGGACTGGAAACACCATAGAACAGTGCCTTCCAGTCCTGAAAGGTGATCCAGAAGGATGTGATCAATGGTATCAAGGGGAAAGGGTAATGTGGACCAATGACTATAGGTTAAAGCATCACAAAGGCTGCATTCTGCTTTTAAGAATTACAGAGAAAGGAAATTTCACACAGTGATTCAAACTAACTGACCAGTACTAAATCTGCCCACGAGTGCTGACATTAAAAACTCAGAACTGTATCTTCTGATGTAATGAAATTTTCATGTGACAGCATTATTTCCAGGCATTTTATAAATGTCAGAGATGTAAAGTTGCATGCAGGGCTTTTTTTGAGCAGGAATACACAGGAACGCAGTTCTGGCTGGCTTGGCATCAGGGGGTGTGGCTTAAAATGCAAATGAGTTCCTGCTGGGACTTTTCTACAAAAAAGCCTTGTGCAAAACAATGGTGATGCCAGGGGGTGTGGTATAATATGCAAATGAGTTCCTGCTGGCTTTTTCCCTGCAAGGAACGCCCTGGTCACATGTAATGTAGTTAGAAAGATATAACTGATGACATTTTAAAACTATATACTTGCCTTCATCTTTTTCTTGTTCACAGTTCACTTCTTGAGTATCTTTTGTAGATTGCTTTTGGCTGTACAATTGTACCATGACTTCCAGATTCTGTATTTCTGCTTCCAAGTTTCTTTGAAGATCATGGTTGTGCTTTAAGAAGTTCCTTACAGTCTGTATTTTATTGACATCCTAAGTCAGAAAATACAATGTTTACAATCTGAAATATGCATTCATTTGTACCTCATCCTTTCTCTAAGAAGCTTATTTCACAAGCTTTAAACCGAAAGACTCATTCATGGTCACTAAGAACTTCACAGCAGAACCGGAATTTCCTTACACTTCTTATTTGCACCCCCAACTCTGCAGGCACTTTACCATACTTTCATCTGTCTCTTTAATGCTTCTTGTAAGGACCTGAATTGCTGGTTTTTAAAAGATTTCCACAAACTAATGAGGAAGTGCTTGCATTTTCTACCAAGTAAAAGAGAAAAAAAAGCCTCCTGTTTTTGAACTGCTTCAGCTTACATACATGAAGTTGTCACTTGGTGTGGATTAAAAAGTATACAGTGTGCACAACTTGCTTTTCATTTGCACAGCTGAAACTAGGATGCTAATATAAGAAAAAGTCATGACTATTTGACAGTAAATCAAAGGGTGAAATGAATAATGCCAGGCATCTTCCAGAAGCACAGGAAAAATAAATCATGCCACAATTTCTGAAAGCACAACCATTTGCTGACTATACTGTAAATCCTATGGCAGATGAAAGGCAAACCAAGGAGGCTCTAAAATTGTATTTCAAGGAAGCAGGCTAAGTACAAAAAAAAAAAATAGAAGGAGATGCAGAAGCCCTAGAATTCTGCGCATAGTTTGTTGAAGCTCAAACTGTGTTGATGTTGTCCTTTAAAAAGGAGCTTCAGCAGGGTAACCAAAATTCTATGCCAAGAATAGCTATAGTTCTAAGACTTGTAAATGTACAAAGAAAAAAAAGATACATAGGCCACAGAAGCCCTATTCCCTGAGAACCAAAGACCCCCAAATCTGCATGCTGGCTATTAAGATTTCACCTATCTTCACAGCCATAACAGCTAGAAACTAGCTTTTAAAAAGATGAAAACTCATGGGATTCTGAATTCTGTAAGTAGTACAAAATTCAGAATTTACATGGAATCACAGGATACTGAAAAATGCAATCTCAACAGGCAGCTGTGTATTTGTACGCCAGAATAAAAATGCCTAGCTGTAAAATTCAGTAAAGTGGTTTGGAGTTCAGCTGTACTGGTCTTTTTTTAAAAAGGCAACAGTATGTCTTTGTCCTTCCTCTGAGCATTCTAGTACATATTGATTTAAACTCAAAATAAACTCTATTTATGACATAGGATTAAATTCAAAATCTAGCATGAGTGCATGCCTGCTTTGATGTTTTACATTTTAGTTACCTCGTCTGACATCATTCCTTGCACTTCCATTGCTAGGATGATCTCATGAAGTCTCTCTTTTATCAACACTGCTTCTATTTCACTGATCTGGCTCTGACTCATTTCACCTTCCAGTCCATCAAGCTGATCCTCCTCTGGTACGTGAACAGCCCAGTCAGATGACAGAAGCTATTTGATTGGTGAGAAAAATGACTGTTAGAAGCTGTTTGGTAAGAAAATTATTTAAGGGATTGGATTTAACGATTCAGGCTATAAACTATATATGTTACTATTGCCTTAACACTCACAGTGCAATATTTGACAAACAAGGAAAATGTGACTTCTTCATATTGTAACTACTGTGTTGAATGTGGTTATGTGAATATCGTGAGGTACCTAATAAACAAGTAAAATCCAAATATGTTCAGGGAGTTGAGTACATCCAATGAGATTTTTAACCCTACCTTCACCCCTGAACAGTAGAACCTCCACCCCCTGGCCACATCAAATTCCAATCAAAACCAATTTTAAAAATTGTTTGCCATTTGGCAGTGTTGCTGTTAAGCCTACAAATAGAACTGGTTACATAACTCTTGGAAGAGACAATTCTACCATACATCACACACCCTACTGAATGCCAGCCAGTTTAAAAAACATTTCATTAGAGACCATAGTGGTAATTTGAGAGTACACATTCAGTCAGTTTGTTAACAGTTCATAACCAGATGGCTAATGCCTCCACAGCAATGATCCTGCCACTTTGTGAATATTTTTAAAACATCTAATTTTACTTTTCTTATTTTGCAATATTTTAAATCCGCTACCATGCCTTTGGGCACACCTGAAGGTCTTTGGGTAGTGGATTTTGTTTACTCTTATACATGCACCTCTCCTTTTAATGCGTCAAACAGCATTAATGTGTGCCACTCAACAGCAAAGCTATCTAGTCCGAAGTAACTTTATCCTGCCATCTATTACATATAGACAGAATATAATTTTATTGACAATGAAAAGTAATTACTTTGGAAATAAAACTGTAATAGTTAAATTGTATTGGTCTACACAAATCCCCTGAAAAAAATACATTCTGACAAATGTTCCCCCTAAGCTGCTGAGACTTGAGTAAAAATGCTACTTTGTGATGCATTAAAGTTGTGAGCAACTGGCATTAAAATTGTGAGCTACTGCATAAATTAGTGCGCTCTGGGGTCATCCTTCCTGAGCTAAGACAAAAATGTGCGAGCGGAGGCTAAAAATCTATAAACTAGCTCATGCTAACTCAGCCTAGAGGGAACACTGATTCTGACATAGCCTCAAGTACCTTGACTAAACAATTACACAGTTAAGACATTTGGCTTCATATTCTACCATTTCTTTATTTTCTACCATGAAGAATAATAAATCAGCCATAAACAACAGCCAAAACTACAAGCAATGATATTAAGATAGCATTTTTGTATCAGTTCATATTGGTAGCCTCTGACTTGGAGATCCTCAAATTACGAAATAGTAGGCTCTAGACAATCCTTTATATCACTATACAGGATTACTTGGTGGTCAATTATCAAGTTTCTGTAATTGTTAAATCCTGTGAACTCCTACTTTCTCAAGAGGAGAAATTCCAGGCTCATCTCACTAATATAATAGAAGCTAAGAGAGAATCTTGGTGACAATTTTAACTTGATTGCATACATTAAGTGTTACATTTATGATAGTGTTATCATTATTATAGTATTTCTTCCTATTTTCTTTCCTCATCACTACTTTTCAGAAGTACCTTTACAAAGGATTGTTTTATAAAGGCTGGTGTATTTTCATAAGTATTTAATCGCCAGTCTTTCAACCATTTTACTCTGGCAGCCAGACAGCATATTTTAAGTTTGGGTATCTCCAAGCAACCATTTAATTTTTCGTCATACATGTTGCTGTATCATATCCTAGGTTTCTTTTTATCCCAAATGAATATATTTAATAATAGTTGCTGCTCTTTTAACATCTTTTCTGGAATTTCAGCTGGGAGATTATGAAATAAAAGTTTTAATTTGGGAAGAATCATCATTTTTATCATGTTTACACATCCAAGGAAAGATAAGTTCAAGGTTTTCCAAAGTTGGAGCTATGGGTTTGTTTTTGCTATTATTGGGTCACAATTAATCTTTAATAATCCATCATTGTTTTTATTTAACCAGTAATCTTCATATCCCATATACCAAATACAGTTATCTTTTTTGCATCCAATTAAGTTTATATGAAGTTTATATGCATTCAATTTATACCTGGAAACATTCTTATATGATGCAATAAGAATTTCTAGTATTTTACTGGACTGCTCAGCGTCTGTTTAAAAAATGACAAGATCGTCTGTATAAAGACCAGTTTTATAATAGACTGCTCCTATTTTAATGTTATGGATTTTTGGTTCTTCTCCCACTGAAATTGACAGTGATTCTAAGAAGAGAGTAAACAAGAGGGCATAGAGGGGCATCATTGTTGTAAGCCTCTGGTGATATCTATCTATGAAGACAGATACCAAATATGCTTACCTTAGCACAGCATTGTGAATAAATCACACTTGTCCACTTTTTAAAGTTATTTCCAAACCCAAATGCTACAAGATTCTATCAGAAAGCTATGTTCCACTCTATCAAAGGCTTTTTCAGCATCTAAAAACAAGAAAGCTAACTTAATTTTATCTTTCTTAACAACATCAAACAACTTTTCATATAATGTTGGTAATTGTCAAGCATGCAGGTTCAATGACGAGTCGAAGTTGATACAAAGACTACATTTATTGATAGACAGATACTTTTTGTATAACAGGTTCTTTTTGTATAACAGGTTCTTTTTGTATAGCAGGTTCAATACTTTTAAGGCTTACTTCAAAAGGATTCCAAAGGATGGGGTTGCGGGGTAGCTCTCATACATAAACTATCATAAATGTCTACATTCTCATAGTGTTATCAGGACTCTGTCCTTGCTTTCCCCAGATGTGCCACACTCCCTACCAGGAATGTATGGGAAGGTGCTGATTACTTCTTCTCAAGCTAGTTTCATTTCTCACTACTTCTACTTATCAGGCAATAAAGCAAGAAGAGGGAAGGGAAAGAATAACAGAACTAACAAAGCTGGGTCCTCCATGATACTTCACAGACCAGTGTTAGATAGGACCCTATAACAATCAATTATCAATGGAATTTCACCATGCTTGACATACTGCCCCCCCTAACATCAACCTCGGGGTTTCTGAGGGAACGCTTTATGAAACTTGTTTATCAAGTCAGGGGTTAAAACATCTTTTTCTGCTACCCATTCATTTTCACTGGCTGGAAAATGTTTCCACTTAATCAAATAATACAACACTCCCCGTTTCATCTTTGAATCTAATAACTCTTGCACTTCATGATGTCTGATTCCCAATCTGGATAGGTTGTGGAGCTGGTGGTCGAGGGTGCCAAGGAGTACCACCCGGGTCTCTTCGCAAAAGATGGCAATGAAAGACATGGTGTATTTTACTAAACATCTTGGGCAACTCCAGTTCTACTGTCATTTTATTAATTACCCTCTTGATCTTAAAAGGACCCAAAAATCTATAAGCCAGCTTCTTTGAAGGCTGATTCAGTGGAAGTTTTTTTGTTGACCCAAACACAGAGTCCCCCACTTTGAAATGGGATTTATCATACTGCTTTTTATAAGCCTCCTTGGCTACTTCCAAGTTCTCTTAATTTTCTTCCAACTGCTCTCTAATTTGCCCCACCATTGCTCGAACGAGGTGGGGTCTCAGGCTCGCTCTTCCCCTGGCAACAATGGAACAGGCTTTCTCTCATACCCATTTACAATTTGAAACGGGGAAGCCTTGGTTGAACTGTGCATGCTGTTGTTCTACCTATACTCGGCAAAAGGCAAGAGGTCCACCCAGTTAGACTGTTGGTGGTTCACATAACACCATAAGTATTGATTTAACAGTGCGTTCACGCGTTCTGTCTGTCCGTCCGTCTGTGGGTGGTAAGCTGAGCTCAACCCCTGTTCTATACCCATCAGTTTGCAAAACTCACACCAGAAGTTGGCAACGAACTGTGGCCCTTTGTCACTAATGATCTTATCGGGGAACGAGTGGAGTTTCACAATGTGGTGAAAAAACAGATAAGCTAGTCTCTTAGCGGTTGGCAATTGCGCACAAGGAATGAAGTGCGCCTGTTTGGAAAAGGTGTCCACTACTACCAGAATTACGGTCTTTCCTTGCGAGGCTGGTAGTTCAACTATGAAATCCATTGACACTATAGACCAAGGACGTGTGGCTGTTTCTAAAGGTTTTAACAGCCCGGGGGGCTTCCCTCCCCTCTTTTTTGCCATTAAGCAAAATAGGCAGGAGGCCAAAAATTCAGAAACGTCCTTTTTCATAGAGGGCCACTGTGACGGAAAGCTAGGGGTTAACCAGAAACTGAAGACGCACAGGGCCTGCGTCAGGTGACCTGAGGGTGGGGGCAAAGTGCTCAGAACTCTCAGGGAGGGAGAAAAAAAAGTCTGTGAGAGAGAGAAGCTGCTGAGGCAGTGATTCAGTCAGTTGGTCAGTGTTGGAGCCTGACAGAGACTGAGAGGGTCAGTTCGTGCCGGACAGAGGCTGAGGGGACAGCTGATCCTGTGAAGGAGCTTGAGACAGTGGCGGGAAAGACTTCCAGAGGCTGCAAGCTCGACAAAACCAGCCAAGAGGGCTGTGTGTGAGGAACAAGTGTGTGAGTCAGTCAAGACCTGAATGGTCACAGACACCTATAGACAACTCTGAAGATCTAGAGAGGTGGTTGAGGGAGTGGATGTGGGTCTGAGACACCAGAAGGGCTGAGAGAGGGACTCCAGTCGAGGGGTGAGACTTGGCACATCATTCCCAAGAGGCCAGACCTTTGCTAGAGGTGGAGAGAGCAAGTTATAGGGAAACTGTGAACTGTGTAACTGAGAAACTCAAAGGAAGAAAAAGTTAATGTGAAGCCTGAAACAACTGAGCAACGTGTTAGCCTGTGTAAATATCTCCCATATCCCCAGTTTAAAGACTTTGTATTATAATAAATCTGTGGTTTAAGTTAAAGTTCTCGAGAGCCTATATTTTTGGGAAAACAAATAAAGCTGCTGTGGTCCCCTCTGAAGTGAATTATATTTCCATCAAATAAACAAAGTAAAATACCCCGAAGAGACTGAAATAAAGAGATCCAGTGAGGCCGTGAGGCGGGCGCTGCTATAGCCACCAAAATTGTCTATTAATCAGATGCAGTGTCTTCACATACCCAAAGTGTCCAGCTAGCTTGTTGGAATGGCAGAATTGCAGGACCTCTAACCGGAGGCTCTTAGGAACATAAAGCTTGCCATCTTTATACCAAAACCCATCCTCCCTCTTTTGCACTTCACTCGGTTGGTTTTTCCCCTCCTTTTCAGTTTCTGTGGCCAGGCGCTCTCCCCCCCCCCCACTTCTCCGTTTGCAGATTCCGCCGTGTTTTGGATCGGGTGGTTACCATGGCGGCTACTTGGGAAGGGGAGATTAAGGAGTCCACCACCTCCTCTTTTTGGTTATTGTGCTGAGGAAGGCGCGAAAAGGCGTCTGCCAAAAAAATTCTTACTCCCTGGAATGTGCCTTAGCACGAAATCGAATTTGAAAAAGAACCCCGCCCACCTAATTTGCTTTTCATTTACTTTACGACGACTGGTGAACGCCTCCAGATTTTTCTGATCGGTCCAAATTTCGAAGGGTAATTTGGCGCCTTCGAGCCATGATCTCCATATTTTTAAAGCATAAGTCACAGCAAAAGCCTCTTTATCCCACACCGACCAATTTCTCTGCTCCTGGGAAAACTTTTTAGAATATAGGCACAGGGCTTTAGCTTTCCCTCCTCATCTTTTTGCATAAGGATGGCTCTGACAGCGACGTCGGAAGCATCACATTGCACAATGAAAGGCTTCAGCTCATTGGGGTGGCTTAAGACCAGCTCACTTGTGAACAGCCGTTTGAGCCTACTGAACGCCTCCTGACACTTCGGTGTCCAATTTAGCTTTGCCCCCGGTTTTTTGGAGTCTGGACCCTTCCCCTTTGTTTTCAGCAACTCTGTGAGGGGCAACATTATTTGTGCAAACCCCGGTATGAAGGTTCGGTAAAAATCTGCGAACCCGAGGAATGATTGGAGCTGTCTACGTGTCCTCGGGGGAGCTCAGTCTAATACCGATTGAACCTTACTCGGGTCCACAGCCAGCCCCTCCCCTGATATTCTGAAACCCAAATAGTCGAGTTCGGTCTTGTGGAACTCACATTTTGACAACTTAGCATACAGCTTATGCTTCAATAGTGTGCTGAGAACCTCCCTCACTAATTTTACATGCGACTGAAGATCTTGTGAGTAGATAATTATGTCATCGAGGTACACCACCACCCCCTTAAACAAATACTCTCTCAGCACTTCATTGATAAAGTTCATGAACACTCCTGGTGCTCCTTGCAACCCAAATGGGACGGGGGGAGGGACGGTGGCTCAGTGGTAGAGCATCTGCTTGGGAAGCAGAAGGTCCCAGGTTCAATCCCTGGCATTTCCAAAAAAGGGTCCAGGCAAATAGGTGTGAAAAACCTCAGCTTGAGACCCTGGAGAGCCGCTGCCAGTCTGAGAAGACAATACTGACTTTGATGGACCAAGGGTCTGATTCAGTATAAGGCAGCTTCATATGTTCAAATGGCATTACTAGGTACTCAAATTGTCCCATTGCTGTATTGAACACCATTTTCCATTCATCCCCCTCCTTGATGCGTACCCTGAAGTACGCATCCCTCAAGTCCAGTTTAGTACTGAGTAAGTCTTTGATGAGGGGTATTGGATAGGCATTGGAGGTGGAAATCCCATTAATTCCCCAAAAATCAGTACAAAGTCTGAGCAAGTCGTCCTTCTTTTTCCTAAAGAGGACAGGGGTTGCATGGGGGAGCTGTGGCAGGTCGAATGAAGCCTCTCTTCAAGTTCTTATCTAGGAGCTTCCTCAGTTTCACCTTCTTAGCCCACCCACGAATACAGCTTGGCCTTAGGCAAAGTCTGTCCTGGGATCAGTTCAATGGCACAGTCCGTGTCCCTATGGGGCGGAAGTTCATCGGCTCCCTATTCACTGAACACCCCCCTTAAGTCTCGATAAGCCTTAGGGATCGTCTGGACTTCTTCCATTGTCAAGCAAACCTTTTCATTTCGGGGCAGCGGACTGGGACCCCATTCCTTAGTCCAATGGTGGGCCCAACATCTCGGATCATTGAATTCTATCGTCTGGTCTCCCCACCGAATGTCTGGCTCGTGCTTGGCCAGCCACCCTACTCCCAAAACCACATCATAAGAGGAGGATGGGGCTATTACAAATGCCTCCTGCTCCCAGTGGTCTTTAATACCCACTGGTACTGAGTCTCTAACACGCATGGCTCCCCTCTCATCACTGACCCATCCACCTGCTCAAATTGGATGGGGTGCGGCAAAGCCGTCGTGGGAAGCCCCAATGCGTCCACCAGCTTAGGGGTGATTATGTCTCTTGTGCAGCCCGAATCAATCAAAGCTTTCACCTGCACGAACCTCTTGAGTCTGCTGTTTAGTAAAATTACTGGTACAAAATATAGCGACCTCGTTACTCTCACCCTGAGTGGTGCCGGTTCATCGGTGACCTGCTGACTGGCACCATTTAGAGCAAGTCGTCCTCATTTCCCGCCGGCTCATCCTCCCAGGACATCTTACTCAGTTCATCGATGACAATGGTGTCCTTGTCAGGCATCGAGCTCGCGGCTGCGCTGTTCTTCGCCGCGTCCTTAGGGCGGCCGGTCTGCTTCTTTGGAGTCGGAGTGCTTGTCTTGGAGGCACTAGATGGTGGTCGAGAGGGGTTCAGGCAGCTGCTGGCCAGGTGGTTCAGGTCCCTGCACTGAAAGCATTTGTGGGTCGCCGGGGGCTTCCCAGCTGCTCCCCCCACCTGGGTTTTCTTCGCCTCCGTCTTTACGCCTGGTTTGGGATCACGGCCCGACTTGCTGCTTTGTTGCTGGCGTTGCATGGCCACTCGCTTCATGTTGGTTTCCACTTCCCCCGCCAGCTGTATCCATCCCACCAAGGTGGTTGGTCTCGCCTGCTGCAGGGCTCAATCCAAGATACTCGCGTTCAGCCCAGGGGTGAAATGCTCGATCTTCATCAACACCCCCTCACCTTGGCTGCATTGATGCAGAACTCGGCCGCATACTCACGAATCGTCTTGGAGCCTTGTTGCATGTCCCTCAGGGCGGCCAATGCACGGGTCTCCTGCAGGGGGTCCTCATACTGGGCCAGTAGAGCATGTAAGAAAATAGCCACAAAGTCCAGCTCTGGGCTCATGGCCTCGTACAGGCTCACATACCATCTTTTGGAGGCCCCCTTCAATTTCGATCCCAGGAAATCCACACGACTGAACTCATCAGGGAAGGTGTTCCCCCAATAATGCATGTAGCTATTAGCCTGGATCGTGAAAAACTCCACCACCTCAGGGTCCCCGTCAAAGGTGGCTTCCAACTCCCTTCCTCGGCCCCCTTCTCGAGGGGCCGGGGGTGCCGCCAGTTGCGCCCATGGCGGTACTGTCGAGGGTCTAGCCACAGGCGGTTGTGGGGCTCTTCTCGGGTCAGTCATCCCTAGAATCTGGTCGACTTGCCTGTTGAACTCTCCAGCCATCATGGTGGTCATCGCTTGCATCTCATCCCGCAACCCCTTGGCAACCTCTTCGACTCCCTTTTGGACCATCGCTTGGAATTCTCAAGCAATCTCGTCTTCCTCCTCTTTTGGGCCCGTTACCTCGTGGGTCCCAACCACCTTGGCCAGAGGTGGGTCGGCTTCCGCGCCAGTCACTGCTGCGCTCCCCTCTAGGCTCGGCCCCCTCACCCTCTTCGTTGGCCATCTTCACCTGGCGCATGTGCCTGGTTAGGATGGCCTCTCTGCGCGCCGGGGCCTCATCCATCGTGGTGGTAGAGATACGTGGTTGCCACTGACGCAGGGTGACCAAGAGTTGTTGAATGTGGAGAGGGGAGCCCTTTCCAGCGACCCTCCGGGCGTCTAGCACGTGCCATGGTGGTGTTGGTGCTCTCGCCCTTTCTTCAGGTTCTGGAAGTTCACCGCTCCCTGGAATCTTTTCAGCCATTCGGTTATAAAGTTGCCAGGGTGGTTAAACTTCTTGCAAGATTAATCTCAAAATGTCAAGCATGCGGGTTCAATGACGAGTCGAAGTTTATACAAAGACTACGTTTATTGATAGACGGATACTTTCTGTATAACAGGTTCTTGAGAGTAATGCTGCCAATACATTGATACAATACTTTTAAGACTTACTTCAAAAGGATTCCAAAGGATGGGGTTGCGGGGTAGCTCTCGCACTTAAACTATCATAAATGTCTATATTCTCATAGTGTTATCAGGACTCTGTCCTTGCTTTCCCCAGATGTGCCGCACTCCCTACCAGGAATGTATGGGAAGGTGCTAATTAGTACTTCTTCTCAAGTTTCATTTCTCATTACTTCTGCTTATCAGGCAATAAAGCAAGAAGAGGGAAGGGAAAGAATAACAGAGCTAGCAAAGCTGGGTCCTCCATGATACTTCACAGACCAGTGTTAGACAGGACCCTATAACAATCAATTATCAATGGAATTTCACCATGCTTGACAGGTAATATGGTGATCTGGTATGAAGCCAGTCTGATCAGGTGATATATACCTACCAGTTATAGTCTTCAATTAGTTTACTGGAATAGATGTCAAGATTTTGCAGTTTATATTTAAGAGGCTGGAAAGTCGATAAAAGCTAATGAGGTAGGCTTGCCGGCCCCCAGGTCCCAGTGGGGGATCCCCCATTTTGCAGGCTCCTCCCCACCACCAGCCAGCTGGCAAGTGGAGAGAAGCCCTGCCCGAACAGCCTTTCCTTCTTTGCAGATTTAGAAACTTGAAAACTGCTTGGGTTTTGGAAGGTGTGTGTGTGTGCCTTTAGATCTCAGCAACACTAAAGCTGTGGGGACGCAGGGAGCAGGCAGAGCCACATGGTTTTTCCCAGTGAGTGTGAGAGAGAGAAAGACGGAGAGCCCAGTACCTCTGTTTTGCATTCTTTTCAGAAGTCGTTTGCATAGTAAAAGGGATAGTAAAGAGTTAACTAGAACCTGATTATGGGATGGAAGAAAACTTCATCCCCTAGACTGCTCTGCTCAGTACTTTCATTTTCTGTGTTAGTCTGAAGAAGTTGGTTGAAATACAGCAGACTGTTACATCCAGCAACTCCCGTGAGTAAATTGTTCCAGTGATAGCAGAAAAGTGTGGACTGCAAACTGTTTATTTTGGCCGCTCTGTTAGAGTGTGTGTGTTCAGGGCCAGTGCATGGGAGTAGGCCATGTAAGTGGCTGCCTAGGGTGCCCCTCCCCACATGCCAGCGGGTCTGCTTGGCTTCCCTGCACCACGAGGAGGTGGAGCGGCCCAGTGTTTGCACACCGGGTTCCCAAAGAGGAGCCCGGCATGCAAACAGAGTCAAATCTGGCCCCACTTCGCCTCCCCGCACCGTGGGGAGGTGAAGCAGGGGCAGACATTTGCTCACTGGGTTCCCCAAGAGGAGCCCAGTGTGTAAACAGGGCCAGATCCGGCCCGCTTCGCCTCCCTGCACTGTGGGGAAGCAGAGCAGGGTTGGATGTTTGCTTGCCAGGTTCCCCGAGAGGAGCCTGGCATGCAAACGGGGCCAGATCTGGGTGCTTTTAAAAAACTACACTCTTTGGAGGCTTCCAAGGAAGCCTACAAAGAATGTAGTGGAGGGAGAAAGGGGCCTCACGAGGACGTCACAAAATAAAAAATGAGGGAGCTGGGAGGGTGGGGGCGGCACAGGGGTCTGCCTCTAGTGGCAGAATGCTTAGCACCAGCCCTGTGTGTGTTCACATTTATTTAGGGGAAATGCAACTGACAGGGAATCCCTTGAAGGCAAAAAAGAGGAGGAGGAAATGAAGACTATATTCAAGGGAATTGCATGGCTGTATTTTTATTATTTATTTGGAATGGGAAAGTCTCCCAACTCCACCCCCCTCCTGGATCCACCTTCAAAGTCCCCAGATATTTCCTGACTGGGCAACCCTATAATGAAGGCAGACACTTTTAAGGGTTTATGGTTCACTATAATTTTATTTTCAGCCGATGTTTTAAGATAGCAACTGGACTAACATATGTTGTTGATGGCTTGTGACAGAGGTAACTTTATTACGTGAAGAAAAATTTTATAGAACTCTGGAGTAAGACCATCAGATCCAATTGCTTTCTTTGAGATTTTGAATTGCTGTAACCACTTCTTGCAAATCTATTTTTTCATCCATTAACTTTTTATCTTCCTTTTAAATTTAAGCATCTTAAGTTCACTTAGGGGAGGCGGAGCAGGGTTGGGTGTTTGCTCACCGGGTTCCCCTGTTTGGAGTATGTTCTGTATAGTTCTCAATGATATTCAGTAAAGGCCTCAAAAATTAAGCTACTACTTGACACAATTGAACCAACCCTCATTTTTATTCCAACAATTATTTTCTTTAGCTTGTTTCTTTCTTAACTTTGCTGTTAATAATTTACCAGCTTTATCACTGTTTTCAAAGAATCTTCGCTTTGTATAGACCAGGGGTGGCCAACGGTAGCTCTCCAGATGTTTTTTGCCTACAACTCCCATCACCCCCAGCCATTGGCCATGCTGGCTGGGGCTGATGGGAGTTGTAGGCAAAAAACATCTGGAGAGCTACCATTGGCCACCCCTGGTATAGAGCATTTTGTGTCAATTTTATCAAGTTTGTTCTTTTCCACCTTAATTGCCTTCAAGAGGTTTTCCCTTTGATCTTCATTATAACCTATACAGGAAAGATTTTCAGGTTTCTTGAATACTGTAATAAGCAACATGCTTCTTTCAGATTCTAATCCAGAGGTCACGTTGGCATGTTCTGAATTACTTACCTGGTATCTCTGGAAATCAGCAAATGGTTACCTTACATATGATAATTGCTGCCAGGCTGGTTTTTGCCAGACAATGAAAAAAAACAAAAAAAATCCATAGGCTACAAAACTCCTTGCTGAAAATAAAAGAGACCTATACTTTAGTGAAATTAACTGGTCATCAGAAAAATAGAGATACACATAGGTCGTTTTCGCACTCACCTCCAGACCGGCGCGACCCCCCTCTTCACCGCGCAGGATCTGCGCGGATTTCTCACTAAATGCCGCGGAGCAGCCTTTTGCGCCGGAAACTCCCGTCGTAAAAGCCGCGCAAACGCCAAACTGCTTTTTGGCGATTTACGTTTGAGCGGCTTTTGCGCCGGGAGTTTCCGGCGCAAAAGGCTGCTCCGCGGCATTTAGTGCGAAATCCGCGCAGATCCTGCGCGGTGAAGAGGGGGGTCGCGCCGGCTGGAGGTGAGTGCGAAAACGACCATACAGTAGACCTTCTGTGGTCAAGAAAGATACAAAGAATAGAACTGGCAACTACATAATTGGAAACAGTATTAAAATTGTCAGCGGCTGATGAAGCGTTTTCTATGTCCATGGAGGCAGGACATGAAAGCATTTAGATTGGCCATGTATGTTATGTAATTTCATATTTACGTATATATCTATTATTTGATTGTTAATAACATTTTACAAAAACCTCCTCAATAACTACAGGCAATGAAGAGTGGCAAGTGTTACCTTCTTTATCCTTGTACGTGCTCCCTCAGCCTCTGGAACATGTTGGAATTCTTTTAACAAGTTCTGAACATGATTTTCGAATGTTTCCAGCCAGGAAGAAGAGACTTTCATATCTGAAGAATGCATTAGTTCATTGCGGCACTTAATCACCTAGAGACGTTTATATGAAGCAAAACAGGCAGATCTATTTATTAGGGGCAACATAAGCATGAACCATTTCTCAAGTTACAGATCTAGCTTGGAAGCTAGCAACTGAGTTTTCATGGCAGAACCACACATAGTTGTCACCAGGAAAAAGCCCAGCAGGAACTCATTTGCATATTAGGTCACACACCCCTGATGCTAAGCCAGCTGAAACTGCATTCCTGTTCAAAAAAAGCCCTGGTTGTCACTAGAATGAAAACACTTCATGTAATAAACATCTTGTAGATATTATAGTTCTTGAGTATAAGTACCAGTGTAATCACTGGCATCTCTTACAGGGGTGATTACCTGATAATCTACTGCAATCTGTCATTATGTATTTTGCATTTGTATGCATACGCAGTACTAAAGTGAATAGAATGATAGTTTGAAATTGATTCTGCCTTTTCTGGAAGAATGGTCAATTCGTTAATTTAAAAAGCTGTTAAGTGGTACTGTTAAGTATGACAAAACTTGCCTAATAACTTCAGGTATGTCCTCTTCATTTGGAATTACATGATGAAGAAAGGAATGAGCAATTTACAAATCACTTTTAGTATATACTCAAAATATCAGAAGTCATGTAAATACAAAAGCTTTTAGACTACAATTGCAAACATTACAAAGCAAACAAGCGAACAACTGATATTCACAACACACACAAAAAAAATAAACAAGGGAACTTATGGGGTTGGAACCAGCAAGCCATTTGTTAATGGGTCACAAATTTCCCCCTCTTTCTCCTCCCTCCAACAGACCCTTCTGATCCCAGCAAAGTTGATTTGCAGAGTCATAGGACCTGTATGGAATACCAGCCATGGAAGTTGGTGGTGGGGTCAGTGAGGGGAGGGGGTAGAAATCACTCCCACTTCCATCAGTAGAATTCTACTAACCAAAGAAAAAGGAAGGGCAATTCCCCCCTTCCTCACTGTAGTCCATCACCTTTCTACAGGTTACTATCCCACTTATGGGGGAGCACTGCTACCAAAATAGGCTTGGAGAAACCAAGAGTCACTTTGTCTACTCCAAAGCAACCCATTAACCACTACACTACAAGTCTGCATTAGATTACTATTCTAAACATCTGGCAGGTAATAAGCCCTCTGACTGAAGAGATGCCAGAAGTTTATTTATTCCAGCCTCAGGCAAAACCCTTGTATTCAAGCCAAGAATCACACAAGATGGAAATAATTAAATAAAAAAGAATAATAATTATACAAGAAACACTAGCATCAGTCAATGAGCTTAGAAATAAAAAGCATACATGTCAACCCTTATCCTATCTTAAATTTTAAAAATAAAATACTATTTCTAAGATTCTTACCAAAACATTTAAAGAAAAAGATAAGACAGTGGCATTGCAACCCAACTATGAGAGATTCAGGGGCCCTAGCATGTAGCTACTTTATATATGCCCAATTATGTGAACCTCACTTAACTTTATTAAACCATCCAATTTGTTTCCTCTGAAGGTATGATGTAAGACACCTTTGAGCACTGAATTATGCTTTGCCAAGGAATATTTGTTTCAAACTGTGTTCTGCTTATTCTGCTCTGGGCCATTTATTCATAAATAATCTTTGTCAAGTGGGAGTAAACCTGAGACTGTAAAAAGCAATAAATGTTTGCTGGTTTGAAAACTAAGAAGCAAATTTTTAGCCCTATTTTGTACATGATTCTATACCATTACGGTCAGAATCCATGACAAACTCTTATTGCTATTACTATGTGGGTCCTGTAACCCAGGGAATCAATCTTCCTAAGTCAGAAAGGGAAAAGGGGAAGGGAAAAACTGTTAAGATCTGCAGCTGTCAGTGCCTTTCACCGATGGCTGGCTGGATTTAATCCATGATATACAAGGGTCTTGTAGCACTTTCAATACTAACACATTTTTATTCCAGCATAAACTTTTTGTGAACTAGAGTCCATTTCTTCAGATGCAATTATACCATCATGTTATACCATCATGTTATGTAGGTGTATGAAAACAAGCAACAGGGTCAAGAAACCAAGAAATGCAGGAGTTACAGGGTAAAATTCAAATATACAGCATTCAAATCTAAGCAAGAAAAATATAGATGCCATTTACTAATTATGCTAAACTAGTTAACATCTGTAATGAAAGGGAGGCTCCAGGTTTGTTAAGATATTTAACAACTGTAATGATGAAGAAATCCCTTGTTCAAGCCACAGACGGCAGGTAATGTGAAATTTCTTAATGGATCACAATTCAGCAGTTTCACACTGAAGTCTCTCTTCAAAAAATTTTTATCGCCTTTCAGGTCAGCAAACGTGTCCACTTGTTGCATGTGAGGAAGTCAGCTCTAGTCCACAAAGGCTTATGCTGGAATAACATTTTTGTTTATTAAAGATGCCAGAAGATACAGTTCCCCTAGGGAACTTAAGAAAATATCACCAAGACAAAAATAATTTACCATTTGTCAATTTCAGTGGGCTTAGTGGAAGGAACCATGCATATCGTTACACTACAATGGACATCAAGCAAATCATTCAAAGAAGGTCATCTGAAAGAGTGTGAAAAGATCTCAGTTTTTTCATTAGGATCCTTTTTAGCATAACATTTCATCCTTCAAGTACTATGCACCCTGCCTCTCCAAGAATCATAATGATTTATGAAAATAACTTTTTTCTTTCCTGGCAATCTCTCACTATGGGCAGAAACTTAATACTTTTTGTCTTCCAGGTAAAAATACTGAGCACATGAGGCAGTAGATAGTCCTGTTATCACTGATCTTCCTGTGCCATGGTTCTTTGTTCTCACTTCAGCCTTAATTACAATTTGTTAAGCTATACAGGACACATGTATTTCCCAGAAAGAAAAACGAAGATATTAATATAGGTAATGCTAAGAATCAGAGGCCAACAAACTGTGGGTTGGCTTAATAGCCAGCCATTATTTGTGGTTATTCTTTGATACCTCCAACCTTCTCCTCCGAATCCCACAGCCCTGTGGGAGAAGGGAGAAATTAAGTCCCTTCTGAATTCTCCATGAATGACTTAAAACCTGGGAAAAGTTGTATGTTTTCATGTGAGACTTTGGCAGGAGATGGATGCAGTTTCCCTAGCAGAAGCCCTGCTAAGAATGAACAAAAGAAATGTCATTTTCTGTTATTGAATTACCTCTTTTACTTTTGTCCGATCAATGCTGCTGAAGTGATCACAGAAATTGAAAAGGTTTAACAGTGCTGATGCATCACACTTGTCTGGTCCAGAAATGTCTGCTTTCCCACGAGGCATATATGCCTATACAATGGCAGAAAATATACACTCAGTGTCTTCATTTATGTTTCAAAAACCAGCAACACGCTACTTCCAAGTCAACCGATAGTTATGCCAGAGCTCAAGTTCAGTGGAAAGAACAGAGGTCTTCCTGCTATGATTTCTGCTTCTGATCCTAGCTTTATCATGGACTTAGAAAGCAGCTTTGAGCAAAAACTTAAAAAGTTATTTGATTAGTTTCTTTTCTCTTCATATTCCCATTTGATGCACTCTATGTGCTTCTGCTTAGCCACACAATAACCGCCTAAGCTTTTAATATGTCTGAGCCGCCTAAGCTTTTAATATGTTGTAAAGCACCAATATTTTGTTTTAAATTGTTTTAAATTGTAAATTATTATGTCTTATCGTTTTATATCGGAAACTGAGATGTTGGTTTTATTTTGATTGTTAGCCGCCCTGAGTCCATTTGGAATGGGCGGGATATAAATGAAAAGTAAATAAATAAATAAACATTTCACACACTAAATACGAAGACACGTTCAGAAATCTGCTCTATTACCAAATACTGTATAACTGAGAGTGGCACACAAAACATTGCTGTCTCTCAGAGGCGTCACTAGGGTGGGTTGCACCCTGGGGCCAAGTGCGCCCTGCTGGCTGCGCAAAAGCGTGGGAAGGCAGGAAGCCCCTCTCCCTCTCCGCCCGTGTTTTGGAGGGAGCTGTGCCCTCTCCGCCTTGCGCAAGCGTCGACGGCCGCCTCTAGTTGCTGCCCACCCGGAGCCCGCGCCTGGGGCAGAGCGGGCGGATGTGCCCCGGTCGGTAGACGCCGCAAAGCCCCCTTCCCTTCATAGGCCCTCCAGCACCCGGGAGGAGCCGCCCGCCAGCCAACCACCATGCATCAGGCCTTGACTCAGCCGCGTCCCAGCGCCATCCCCCTCTCCTCCGACTCCATGGGTGACTCACTGCTCCAGGCGCGGGCTCCGGGCGGGCAGCAACTAGAGGCGGCCGTCGACGCTTGCGCAAGGCGGAGAGGGGGACCAATGAGAATGCTCTGGGGGAGGGCCGATGGCCCCCTTGGCCCCGCCCCAGTGACGCCGCTGCTGTCTCTTGAATCCGAATCTTGTTTCATTTTCCGGAAACCAAAATCACAAAAGAATTTTTTATACTAGATACCTTTCAAGGATGCTTCAAAATACTTTTTAATCAAGTGTTGACTGTAATGTACATATGCTGGAAGCCACAACTAAGCACATTTTTAGTGCATAAATACTGGGGCGAATCCAACCAACTTTTCTGCTAATGAAAAGGGATGAACTGTTCCCTCTGACCACCCAGAAAGGTGTGTCATGCATGGAAAAAGGCCATGTGAATCAAGGGTTGTAGTAAGGAGAGCTGGTTGAGCTTGAATGGAAAAGCTGCTTGGCTCTATCCTACCATGTACACTGTTCATATAATATGCTTCTTGCACTTTCTTGGGCATAATGAACATTGCCATCTTATTTTCTATCAAGATTTCAGGATCTTTAATAATGAAACAGGCAGTAATGTAACAGGATATGTTGTCATCACCACTGCAGCTTCATATGTTGACTATTTGCTGGTTAGGTAGCTTTGCAAAGTACAGACCCTCTGTCAGAACAAAAAATGCAGCCCTATTGGTAATGAAATACTGCTATAAATTACAGCTTTTATGCCATATAATTTAACCCTCGACATGTTGCTTCAATGAATTTTCAAATGCTAAACTTAAAAGCAGAAAACGGGATCTAATGAAAAAGAAAGATTAAAGGGAAGTAGAAAGAGGTGGAGTTGTGACTGGCTTTTGAACAACACAGGATCCATTCTTTCTACCAATCAGTATGAACTATGTGGCAAAGTCCATCCAAATAATCAATATAACTACGGTAATTATCAGCATGACCAGACAAAACAGAACTTTCTACAAACCTGGGGGAAAAACACCACCCAGGTTTGTGGGGAAATCTGGAATCTTACACACCAAATAATAGAAGCAGCATGAGTACCTTTAAGAAAGGAATATCCTCACTGGCTATTTCTAAGTAACCAGACAGTCTTGTCAACCTGGAAGTCTTGGTTCCTGTCAGTAAAAGGGGAAGGGATCAAAGCCCTTTCCAGAGCTGTTCTGGCCTTTAAGGGAGGGCTCATAAGGACCTGGCCCACTACTAACCACTGGCAGTCTTGCTATCACTCAACTTGCATGACTCAGCCAGGCTTGGCTGCCACACCATGTCAGTCAGTATAGTATAGTTGTCAGAGTTTCAGACTAGATCTGGGAGACCCGAAATGGAATCACCACTCTCCTGGGGAAGCCCACTGGGTGACCTTGGATCAGTTACACATTCTCAGCCTAACTTACCTCACAGTTGTTGTGTGAGTAAAATGGAAGAGAATGATGTAAACTGCTTTGGGTCCCCATTGTGAAGAAAGCCAGGGGAAATAAACAATAAATATAGCTAAGGATAAAGTATCAGTTGGTGGGTAGGTGGGGAAGAGAAAAGGAAACAGGGAAAGCTGAGGCTATGAAGGTTGCCAGGAGGAAGGAAAGAGAAAATAATGTGGGGAAGGTAATACTAGGGAAACTGAAGTGCCCCCTGCAAACCCTTACAGGTTTCCCCGCTGCACAATGGCATCAAAGTTTTCAGGGTAAGCACTACCAGAGGGAGGGAATGATGTAAGCTGAGGACAAGAAGACAGATAAAGGCAAGCTGGGTGATGGATGGGGAAGGAAGCAAGGAAAAGGGAGAGAGCATGGGAACTTTCAGTGAAGAGCAAGAGAAAATATTGGGTGAGAGGTAAATATGATGCCCCGCAAGTCCTCATGGATCCCCAAATTGTGCTACCCCTAAGGCACACTTTGTGCCAACAGATTAATGAATAGAGAAGTGAAAATTGCAGTAAATCTGACTAATAAAGACCATCTGGTATTACCTTTGCAAACTCCCATGAATTAGAAGGCCAAAGCCATGGTCTGCAGTTTCCCCAGTTAACCTCCCCATTCCTGTGCGTGTGATGATTCAAAATCTCCTTCTTCCATTCTTTGCATACGGAGCAAGCAGGCTGAAACTACAAAGGAAAAATAAATGCTAGTAGTTCAAGTGACCCTATAACACATAAGATGAAAAGTAAACCAGAGGTTTAAGCTTTTGCCTAAAAAGAGACAGAGGAGAAACTCAAAAGTTTAATTTGGAGTTCCCTGAGTTCCAAGGAATCAGGACAGATAACAGAATTTTACAATATGAAAATTAACAGTTTGCAGTTCTAATATTTCATAACCTGCAGACAAACAAAGAACCTAACCTAAAGGAATAAAAAGGAAAGGAAACATTGACAATATATTGACAATTCAGTCTCTTCTTGGAACTTTTCTAAAAGAACATCACACAGTCTGATTAATGGCATGGGGATGGGACTCTTTGCTGCTGACAATATTTGTGTGTGTATGTGGAGGGGGCAAGAGGGAAGAACAGAGACACAAAGATGCTGAAAAAGCAGGAAGGTTGAACAAGACTACATCCATAACAGTTCTCTATTGTTGCTCTTGGTTCCTGACTGCAATGGATAAAATAGCCACGTGCACAAATACACAAAAATAAACATAAAATAATAAATCACAAAGTGTTTTGAAATAATGCTGCCTCTGATCATCCCAAAATTCTAAAGAAGAAGAAGATTGGATTGTTTTTCTTTCTAGGAAGAATTCATACTTTTCTTTCCTAGCAGGGTTCTTGCACTGAACTGTATGCAGCTGTTTTACTGCAGACCAACAGGAGGATCCTCTGAAGCAGTGAGGAAGGTCACACAAGTTACAAGGACTTGGGGGGGGGGTTACAAAGCCTCCATTGCTTCTGCAAGCTCTCACCCAGCACAATTGCTTAGGGTAATTAGATCTCTGACATCCTACACAAAGAGTAATTCGGCTATTAGGTGTGAGGCATTTGTGAGTTTTTTCATGGACAAAGTCTTTTCTGTGCTGCAACAAACCCAACAATGTTGATACAGTACGTGAACTGGAGCCCCCTTGGCCACATTTGGATTTGGTATTTAATAACTTCAGCCAACTCTCCCATGCTGATGTAGACAGGATCTTGGATGCTTTTGGCCAGTCACAAGCCTCTTGGATCTGTGCCTCTCATGGTGAAAGCCAGTAATGGGAGGATACAGGCCCCTCTAATGGACATTATCAATCTGCTCCTGGAGGCAGAGGTCAATCCACAGGGTCTGAAGAGGCTGCTCTTGAAAAAACCAATCTTGGATCCTACAGATCCTTCTAATTACCACTCCAGTTTCCAGAGGCATGGCTTAAAAAAAGATGGCTGAGATTCAACCCAACAAAGGCAGAGGTTCTGTGGCTGTTCCCCCACCCCCACCCCCCCGGCACAGACTTTCCACCCTTGATGTGGCACCACTGACACTGGTGCAAACCAACAGTTTAGGCACAGTCCTGGATACTTCTTTATCTATGGAGGCCCAGGTCATTAACATTGCCAAGCTGGTGTTCTTCCATCTACACCAAGCACAGCAACTGGCCCCTTTCTTGTCACCCCCTGACCTAGCTACAGTAATCCATGCAATGGTCACCTCCAGACTAGACTATTGTAACTTGCTCTACACTGGCTTACCCTTGAGACTGACCCAGAAACACCAGCTGATCCAGAATGTGGTGGTGTAGGTCCTGATGGGAACATCATGGACGGTACACATTCAACCTGTGCTATGCCAGCTGCATGGCTCCCAGTGGAGTTCTGAGTCAGGTTCAAGATCTTGGTATTGACCTTTAAGGCCTTATGTAGTCTGGGACTCACATATCTTCAGAACTGCCTCCTCTGATAGAGAAGAATGTTACAATCTGCTGAGAACAATCTACTAGTGATCCCTAGCCCTAAAGACACTCAGTGTTCTCAAACAGAGCCAGAGCCTTCCTCAACTTGTTGGAATTCTGCCAAATAACATCAGGGCCCTACAGGATTTAATGCAATTTCACAGGGCCTGCAAGGCAGAGATATTCTGCCAGGCTTTTGGTTGTTGGCAGCGGTGGGCAATAATATGGCTGACATCCTCCCTCCCCTCTTTTTCTCTCTCTCCCTTCTCTTTATCCTGCTGGTGATGTGATAACTCAGCCCAGAACTGGTTAAAGGTTAATTACTAATGCCATCTGGGGATTAATTTTAAGTCTGTAATGTCAAGTTTTTTTGCTAACAACATGTTAGGGAATATACTGTTTAGTGAGACTGGATCCTGTTCTCTCTTAGCCATATGGAATTAGCTCTGGCCTCTAGCCTATTGGTTCATTTAGCATCTGTCACAAGCAGAGACCAGGGATGGCCTCTACAGACTGCCACCCCTCTGGTAGGGTCTGTCCAGGAGGGCCCAGAGCACTCACCCAACCCCTCACTTCCTTCTCAGCAAGCAACCTTTTATCTGTGACCAAAGAGATGTGCAGACCCAGGCAGTATAACAATAATTTTATTATCAGTGCTCAAGAACAAACAAGTGGGTTGTAAAACGATTAGTGCAACAATGAACATGGAAAAACAGTAAAGGTGGTACAAAGAAAAATAAAAGTCCTGATTCAACTAACTATACATTCCCTTCCTTCTGATTCCAAATGACTCACCACTCTTTGGATGAGAGAACTCTCCTGTTGCAGCACATTCTCCAGCTCAGCCTTTTCAAAGAGAACACTCTTACCTCTCTAGCTACTCCTTTTACCATTTTATTGTTTCCTCCCAGGTCCTACCCCTCTTTTCTTCACTGGTCAAGTTTTCCTTCCAAAACCTCTGCTCACCCAGTCAGAGGGACAGAAGGGATCCTGGGAAATGTAAGCCTGGTTACTACTGTAACACAGGTTTCCCCTGGAGCCTGTAAGCTGCACTAGGCCTAGGATCATGGCAGCATCCCATAAGACTTGGAGTCTGGCTAAGTGCTGTATTTTCCAAAGCAAAAGTGAATTCTCTTATGCACTCTGTCCTAGAAAACAGTTTATATTTTTCCAAGTTCACGGTACCAATCTCTAAGCCTAAACTAGATTATCAGGCTCCTTAGATATCCTTGACATGATAACATGTCTAGAGCTTCCTGACCCACTGATAACATACAGATTTCCACTTGCAGAGGTGCTGAAGTAGTCTGGAGCTTCTTGCCCTCACAGATACATTAATACAGGCAAAGTTGATACCTGCTGTATATGAGGAGTTGTGCAGTTTTTCAGACATTCACCACAGGCCTAAATTGACAGCTATTTGCTTCTATGGATTGCAGAAGGTATTAATTAGTGGTGATTTCTTGTTCAGTGTTGTTCTGGGCAACCACTCTCTTAATGGGACTTGACAGAACAACCAGGATATATCCTCTATAGAACTACAGTGCATTTGATTTAGGAATTTGATTAATTCTGTATGCTGCATACCAGAATGTTATGTTTGAAGGCTTTTGCATTATAGTTTTCAAGACTCAATAGTTTCTGAGGTGAAGCCACTGTCTTGTTGTCTCTCTCTGTAAAATCTCTCTCGCCAGTCTCAATCTGGCTCACTGAACATTAGTGGGGGTTCCAGGCAATTGCCTGGATATTGGAATCCCCCACTATAGCACAAGAACAAAATCCATGTAATACCTTTTATTAGGACCAGCCAACTTGACACAAAGCATTGTGCAAACTTTCAAGCTCACCAGAATTTTTCAACAAGCTGTACATGACAACATTTTAAAAAGAAAAAGAGACAAGGAAGCAGATTTTTCAGGCTATGAAGTTACAACCTGAACTTGCAAACATTGTCTTTGAAATTGATGCTGGCATACAGCTTTACCTTATTGTTTCTGTTAACTTCATAAATGTCTGCTCAACAGTTCTCTTTTTTTCCCATATAAATATGCACTTCTGTTTTTGCTGTTCCTTTTAACAGCCCTGTTACAGTTTCTCTTTTCAACTCCTCTGGCAAATCGTTCGTTGCTTTAAATTCTGCCAGTGGTTAACATGACTTGTACTGCAAAGAGGTAGGGGACAAAAACATGACTTGTACTGCAAAGAGGTAGGGGACAAAAAAAAATCCCCAAAATGCTTATTTTTGCAAGTCTTACTTATAAGCTAAATAAACTAATTTGCAGTACTCTGACTTCGAGGGGGTAGTCTTCCAAGTCATTAGTATCCTCTACATTATTGTTTTTAACATCTCACAATTCTATACCATCTGCTTCATCCAGTGAGCAAAACATCTGTTTAGGTACAGGCAAAATTAAAGCAATTAATAAAGCCCCCAACACATAATAATAATCATTTTATTTATATCCCGCCCTCCCCGCCGAGGCAGGCTCAGGGCGGCTAACAACATCAGTCAATACAGTAAGTTATACAGTGATTTAAATAATAGCTAACAATTATTAAAATTCTAAAAACAATAGAACGATAAAATTAACATCTTGGTGCTATTCCAGCAGGTGACAAGTGTCAGTGTTTGAGTTCCTTTAAGAACTAAACTGCTGAGTCAAGGTTATGCAACTAAAACTATACAGCTGTAATGGAAGTCACGAGAAGTCACAGGTGTAGCTCATGTTACCAATCAGGCTTAGGATTGGGTGGCTGCACTATATCTGTGGTAGCATTAGCCACAGCACTTTGCCTTGGTTACATGCCGTGCCTTGGCCTTGGGCGATGCTGTATGAATGACATATGTGAAGGAGAAACTCTGTTGAACTGTTTCTTGGAAGGAGTGACTTACTGACTGACTTGCTGGATTCATGTAATGTATTGGACTGACTTTGACTTCTCTATTGGACTGTGATTTGGTGCTGCATATTGGAGGACTGCTATTCTGTGTATGACCATTGCCTGTCTTGACTGCCTCTTACGTCTAACCCAAAATATAACTGTTAACTGGCTGTTGTGGAGTCTGTGTTTTTACCACAGTGTTCTGGAGTGCACCCAACTATCTACTCACTCAGGGGACCACACCTTCCTGCACATTCAAACTCTGTCATCGGTTATGGGCCCAGTGCGTAGGTCTCCTGGAGAGTAAGAGCGCTACGTGCCATCAGTTCCTGTGGTCTACTCGAGGTCTACTCGTGAGTAACAGCCATTTTTGGGCGTGGCAGTTTTTTGTTTTTTACACAGGCAGAATGGAGTCCAGTATCCAAGTCTCCGGATTCCTCATCAAGAGGCTGAACGGGGAGAATTACTGCACCTGGTCGGAGAAGGTCACAATGATCCTCAAATATCATGGTTTGTGGGAGTACGTGACAAGTCCACCCAATATAGCTGTGTTAGACGCTGCTGATGACGCAGCTGTTATAGCAAAACACAGGAGTAATGAGGATAAAGCTTGCGCACTAATTGGTCTAACGTTGGAAGACAGCCAGCTTATCCACATAAAGTCCTCCAGCAGTGCAAAGTCTTGTTGGGACGCTTTAAAGTCTCTCTATGTCAGTGAGAGTGTGGGCTCCCACATATACTTAATGAAGAAACTCCTTAGTGCAAAATATGTGCCTGGTGGGGAAATGAATGTCCACCTAGAGTTTATGCAACGTACCTTGCAACAGTTGCAGGAGAAGGAGGTGGTTTTTTTCTGAGCAGCAGAAAGCCTACATAATCCTTTGCTCCCTGGATGCTAGTTATGATCAGTTTGTATCCTGTTTGGATATCTTGCCTAAAGCTGAGATAACTATGTCTAACATCGCTCAACGTTTGTTGAATGAGGACATGAGGAGAAGGAACACAGTTTTGTTCGGTGTGTCTCCAGCTCATTCAGCCAAGTCTCCCGCCCGGGAGGAATTTAAAGGGGCCGACAGTCATGCAGCAGCTGGGAAAACTTACTCAGTGAGGAGATGCTTTATATGTAACAGCCCTAATCATCTCAAGCGGAGCTGTAAGCATTTCAAAAGGAAACAGTCTTCTGTACCTCCGGTGGGAGGCAGGCATGTGAACCTTGTTGTTAACTATTCTTCCTTCTGCAATCAGTTTTTAATTGATAGCGGCGCGACTGTGCACATTATCAAGGACAAGAGTCTCTTCAACACCTACACACCAATTAAAGGTCAGTGTGTTATGTTAGCTGATGGGCTTTGTGCCAATGTAGAAGGAACTGGGCTTGTTAACATTCCTTGTCTAAGGAGAAAGTTCCAAATGCTTCACGTGCCCAGCATTAAGTACAACATGTTATCTGTCTCCACTTTAACTGAGCAGAGTTTTAAAGTGTCTTTTACAGCTGAGAGCTGCTTGATTAGTGGTGATGGCGTTTCAGTGGTGGCTAAAAGGAGAGACAACTTATATTTTCTGGAGAAAGAAAACCTTGTGCAACATGTGAGTATGAACCGCCCCCCTCATGATGAATGCATACACATGTGGCACAGGAGACTGGGGCACATAAATTTCCAAGCTGTCAAGAGAACCTTGCAAGCTGCAGGAATTACCCCCAGAGCCTGTCATTGTTTTGTTGACTGTGAGATCTGCAAAGCAACGAAATCAAAGGCAGCACCCACAGTGTCTCCATCAAAATTCCAGTCTGCAGAAATCTTGGACCTAGTTTTCATGGATCTGATTGGACCATTCCCAACCAGAAGTGTGGGCGGAGCTAAGTTTGCTTTACACATAGAAGATCACTATTCTCGCTATGGTTTTTGTTATTTACTTAAATCCAAGGCTGAGACTTACCAAAACATCAGCAACTGGCTTCGTTTTGTCAACAGGAAAACTGGGAGAGTTCCAAGGGCTATTATTTCTGATAACGGCACAGAATTTTGTAATGACCGCATGTCTTCTCTGTTTAGGAGATATGGCATCAGCCATCAACGAACATCACCTTATAGGCCACAGCATAACGCTTTTGTCGAGAGGAGGAATGCCACCCTCTACAATATGTGTATCTCTATGTTGAGAGACAGTAACCTTCCCATGAGTTATTGGGGGGAAAGTATCATGAGTGCTTCCCATGTGCTGAACTATTCCTGGTCTTCTGCTATTGGAAAGATCCCTGCTGAGGTCTGGTACGGCAGGAAAGTGTCCATTAGCCATATAAAGATCTTTGGGATACCAGCCTATGTAAACATCCCAAAACAGCTACAGCGAAAGGGGAGTAATAAGGCTGTAAAGTTGTTATTTCTTGGGTATTCCAACAATCACCAATCTTATAGATTTTCCCAAGTAGGTGACAAGAAGATAACAACGTCCTGCTCTGCTAAGTTCCTGGAAACCTCTGTCGGTTGGGAGAGAACGTCCTCTACAGTATCCCTACCTACAGCAGTGGAAACTGATTCGCCACTACCAACTGGAGGCGAGAGGCGGAGTCCTTCATCCAGCAGCAGAGTCATCAAGCCGGAACCTGTTACACCTGCATCTTCTGGAGCGGGAGTGTCACAGCAGCAGCAGCAGCAGCCGGTGAGCCAGCATGGAGTGTCAGATGAGGAACCAGAACCTGTTCTCAGACGATCTACGAGAGAAACTCATCCTCCAGATCGCTACAGTCCTGGTCAGGCATGTGTCGTCCTTGCTGAGCCTTCCTGCTACGACAGCATCAAGCATCTCACGCAAGACGAACAGGCTGGATGGAACGCAGCCATGAAGGCGGAGCTTGAGTCGTTGAAAGAGCTACAAGTCTACGAAGAGTCTGTACTACCACCTAATCATAAACTCTTGGGTTGTAGGTGGGTTTACAAATTAAAATCTGGGGCAGACGGAAATGTATGTTATAAAGCTAGACTAGTAGCACAGGGGTACTTGCAGTCCATGCAAGATTATGACGAAACATTTGCCCCCACACTCAAAGCTACATCAATCTTTTGTGCTCTGACTTATGCAGCCAGGCATAACTGTGTTGTAAAACATCTAGATGTTAAGACCGCTTACCTACACGCTCCTCTAGAACACACATTGTATATGAAGTTGCCACCTGGTGTTTCTGGTGGAAATAACAATGTAAATGTGTGCTGGAAACTTAAAAAATCACTGTATGGTTTAAAACAGTCTGGGCATCAATGGAATCAGTTCTTAACTGAATGTTTAAAGAAGCTTGGTTTCAAGCAAGGCATAGCTGACCCCTGTATATTTCTCAAAGGAAAAGGGGAGCAGCAATGTTTAATCCTTGTCTTTGTTGATGATTTAGCTTTGATTTGTAGAACTGAAAAGATGATGAAATCTGTTGTTGAAACTTTGAATGAACAGTTTACTGTGAGGGATCTGGGCAACATCAGACAATATGTTGGCTTAGACATTGAACCTGTAAATGGTGGGTATCGTGTCTCACAGAAGGGTAAAATAGCTCAGTTGCTAAAGAGCTATAAAATGGACCAATGCAGGGGAGTGCAATCTCCTATGCTGCAGAACTTTGATTTAAATGATAGCAATAGTCCACTGTTTGACCAAAGCATCTATCAGTCTTTGATTGGAAGTTTATCTTATATAGCTAACTGGTCAAGACCTGATATAGCTATGGCAACTAACCAATTGGCAAGGGCTGTAAAGGAGCCAAGACAATGCCATTGGATTGCTGCTAAACATGTCCTTAGATACCTAAAGCATACTCTAGAGTTAAGCTTGTATATAACACCTGTTAAGGATCTAAAGGTGCATGCTTACGCAGATGCAAGTTTTGCTAGTGATCAGAGCACCCGGCAGTCAACCACCGGTCTGGCAATTTTCATGGGTGGTGTCCTGGTAGGGTGGAGATCTCTGAAACAACGACATGTGGCTCTCTCGACATGCGAGTCAGAGTATTCCGCACTCAGTACAGTCTGTAGTGAGTTAACCTGGTACAAACAGCTACTAGCTGACCTTGGTTTGTTTTACATAGAACCTATCACTGTGTTTGAGGACAATCAGGCGGCTCTAAAGCTAGCAACCAATCTTGGAGTTAAATCAAGATCCAAGCACACAGACGTCAGGTTCCACAATGTGAAGCAATGCTTAACAGACAGGCTAATCACTCTGGAATACTGTGCAACGAGTGACAATATTGCAGACATTTTCACTAAGGCTCAGACACCATTTAAACATAAAGACAACTGCATAAAACTTGGTCTGAAGTGAAGTTGCAATATTACTGCCATGTTGTTGATATGTATGTGAACTATGAATGTAAGTAGTTTATGTTACCTGTATAGAATGTTTTTAGTTCCATAAGGGGAGGATGTCAGTGTTTGAGTTCCTTTAAGAACTAAACTGCTGAGTCAAGGTTATGCAACTAAAACTATACAGCTGTAATGGAAGTCACGAGAAGTCACAGGTGTAGCTCATGTTACCAATCAGGCTTAGGATTGGGTGGCTGCACTATATCTGTGGTAGCATTAGCCACAGCACTTTGCCTTGGTTACATGCCGTGCCTTGGCCTTGGGCGATGCTGTATGAATGACATATGTGAAGGAGAAACTCTGTTGAACTGTTTCTTGGAAGGAGTGACTTACTGACTGACTTGCTGGATTCATGTAATGTATTGGACTGACTTTGACTTCTCTATTGGACTGTGATTTGGTGCTGCATATTGGAGGACTGCTATTCTGTGTATGACCATTGCCTGTCTTGACTGCCTCTTACGTCTAACCCAAAATATAACTGTTAACTGGCTGTTGTGGAGTCTGTGTTTTTACCACAGTGTTCTGGAGTGCACCCAACTATCTACTCACTCAGGGGACCACACCTTCCTGCACATTCAAACTCTGTCAACAAGACTCATGTCACTCAACTTTATGTTGAGTCCATGACTCCTGCCTCAGAACCAAAGCTGAGAGGTTTGTAGGATGCTTCTCTTTGTTGCTGGAATTTCCTAGAATTTGCCACTAGAGCCATAATCAACAAGAAGGCAACTCCACCTTCCTACCTGCAAGAACTCTGTTAATTATGATGTAAAGTGAACCCAAGATTTCAAATGTCAGGATTTTTTAAAGGGGAAATTTATTTCTCTAGAATCCTGAAGAGCTTGACGCTCCACTCAACAGTGATCTAGCAGCACTTCTTGTCATGATTTTTGCAACTGATTTATATAGGCAAGCAGCAGTGTCAATGGCTCTCTCAAGCCCAACAATGTGGAGGCAGCATTTTGTAGCAAGCCATTTGTGTAAAACGTTTGTGCAGTTCCAGGAATTTCACCTATGTCAGAACAACCTCGTCTTCCTGTTGCCAACATTTTCTCCTTCAGAGCCTGAGGAAGAACAGATCAGGCAACATAATTTACCAACACACAGCTCCTGTCCTCTATCACAGCACAAGGAGATGGAGTGAAAGTCTTAACTAGATTTCTTTTATGGAGGGAAATTCCACATGATTAGAGTTTTGCCATTCAGCCCCACATTATGCTCACCCAGGAAATGCAGCAGTGCTTATTTGCTGAAGAGACACTCTGGGAGGCTCAGAGCTGTGTGACAGTCATGTCATATGACCTCTGAATTCTTAACTGCAGGATGGGTTGGGTAAGATGTACTAATAGTATAACTGATGATTTGTATGGCATCTCTGTCAGTTTCACTTTGTCTCCATACTGTGAAAATAATGTTTGTGGCTCCTGTATATGATATTTTCATAACCTTCAGAATAGACCATCTTTTAAATCTGGTATTAGAATAAAACATTCTTAAATCATGATACAGTTCTTGTTGAAAACATTAGAAGTCCAGGTCTGAAGTAAATTTCTGTCCTGTACTTGTGTTCTATGAAGAACAGACTTCCTTCATTTATGAGACACAACTCGTTAACATCTATTGAAGTTAGCATATACCCACTTCCGTTTCACCCGGGCACTGTCAGCTTCCTCATCTGTCAGCCTAGAAGGCTACAGGAGCATTACTTCCCATTAAATAACCGGATCACGCAAGAAGCCAATGTAAAGTCATAAAGACACAAGATCAAAAGAACCCCCAAAAGTTAATCTAAAGTGGCTGAGAGATTTCCAACAGAACACAGCCAACGCTGCTAAAGTGCAGGAAAACTCTCTATGAATGTGAAGCTGATACCTCTCTCCCAATATGGGCGGCGGAGGTAGAGAGAGAAGAGTTAGTTGCAAAAATTCGAGGGGTGCCTCTGGCTGGACTCTGGCTAAATTCGTTAATCCCAAATTGGGCGTGACAGACAGCCACGGGTTCCTTCCCTTGGAGACCGAGAATTTAAACGGCTGGGAGGAGGCGGAGAAATGCTTAACCCTGTCTCTTCTCGTCTGCTCTCCAGTTCTTTCGTCGCCCTTCCTCCCAACAAGGAGCAAACAGAAAGAACATACATTTTCCCCATCCCCGTTTTTTAAGGGCACTGAGGATCATAAGAAACGCAAAACGGAGCAAAACGCACCCGTGTCATAGGAGACCGGCAGAAGCCCAGCGGCGGGGCTGGAAACTGGCAGACTCCGCAAAGACCCGGCTGGGGTGAAGAAGAGCACACCGAAATCCGCCCCGCTGCTCCCAAGGCTGCCGACAGAGAAGGGCGTCGCCGTGCCTCACCTGCCTGCCTCGAGGGGTGCAGCTCCCTCCGCAGCCACGGCCGGATGACGGGGCCAGACGAGCTGCATCGCGGTCGACGAGCTGGCGATGGAAAACGTGGACTTGCTCCCCGGCATAACGCTGTAGGGCAGTCCGCAGCAGCAGCAGGCTATGGCCGGCCTTCACCCAATTCTTGTACTCCGTGCAGTTAAGGCGAGCAGCCAGTTCCGCCAGCGCCATGGCAAGGCAAACTCCGCCTTGCGCCTTGCCTGGGCTAGATGCTGGAGCCGTCCTCCAGTTGCCGACGAGGGGGGGGGGGACCCGGAAGAGGGGCCTGCTATGAAGCTGTTTACTCCAGTCCACTTCCTAATAAGCAGGAATGCTTTGAGTTGATAGAGCTGTTTCAAAAATAAACTCACAGTATCATCATGGCGTTAATGTGACTCTTCGGTACAATTCTGTTTTCAACACTGGACTAATGGCTGCCCTATCCCATATACAGGACTGGAAACTACGCAGAAAAGAACAAAGGGATCAAGCGGTTGGCACTTTTCAAGGAATGATTAAACACTGGGAGCATTTTAAACCATGGAGCTCATGAAATTATGCACTCGTCAGAGAAAATGGATATATTTTTTTCTCGTTAGATGCTAAAGAACAGCCAGATCAGTATTTTGCCCAAGGGTCTCAGGAGAAACAATGGAAAGTACTCCATCACATAATGCATAACTTGTGGTTCTGAATTCCATAAGTCAATCTGATGAGCACTAGCTTAGTTTTAAAGGGGAATTAATGAAGAAAGGGGTCTACCAAGGGAACCTGCAGGTTCAGAAGCTCAGTGAAGAACGTTGAGCAGGCTTCTTGAAAACAGATCTCTGATAACTGTTGGAAACAGGATGCTGAACTGTAGAGGTCTGTGATGCCATCCAGTAAAACTGCTCTTGTATATTTATAGAGGTTCCACACAGTATCTCTGTTGACAGAAGGAATTTGCTTTAGCAAAACAGGATTTCTCTGTCTTTCTTGTTACAGCTCAAACCTGTCCCCGAATACTACCCCTGGGGGACAAAGAACAGCATGAGAGTGTTGATGCGCCTGTGCTTAGTGAGGGTGGTCTTTAGTGACGCAAAGAATGAAGGCTTGCTGACAGAGAGTGGATATGGCCTGCTGAAGAAGGGACAAATCAGTGGAAGTCCCACCCCCCTTTTATCAGCATAAATTTCTCTCTGGATCCAACCTTGTGTCTTTACACAGTACCAAATACAAAGCCCTACAGCTTTGTATTGATGTACAATGTTATGTTATATTCATACCAAAGATAAAACAACAAAATGTTAATTCCTGTTTGTTGATAGTTTGGTCTTCATTCTCCCAAGCTACTTTTGAAGCCAGTCTTATTTATTAAGCTATCTTTATGACATTTACCGGTATACCCTTTATTTTGACTATCACTAATGGATGTCTACTGGCATAACTGATATGAATTTTGCATTATGGACTCCACATAGAAACTGTCTAGAATGATTTTAGACAGCAGCTATGCAACGTAGGCACCTCTGATAGTTTACTACACAGTTCCCTTATTCAAATAAAAGGATTTTCCATAACTGCAACAGCAGGTACAGTCACTTAAGGAAAAAGACTTAAAAGCAGCCAGGCTCGTAGTTCTATTTCCCTTTTAACTTGTCTTCTATTTATTTTCCCTTCTCTTTCTCCTTTCCTCCTCAAGACTTTTCTTGGTTACTTTTTATTCCCCCTCTGCTATTCTTTTACAAAGCAAGAAATCATAGAGTTGGAAGGGACCTCCAAGGTCATCTAGTCCAACCCCCTGCACAATGCAAAAAATTCACAAATATCGCCCTCCACCCCAAATTCACAGGATTCACATTGCTGTCAGATGACCATCCAGCCTCTGTTTAAAAACCTCCAAAGGAGAGCCTACCACCTCCCAAGGAAGCCTGTTCCACAATTAGATTCGCCATGCAGCACAGAATGTGGCTTTAAGTAGTCAACAATTGACTGCTGGGCACACAGGACCAGTTTTATAGCTCTGCAAACCACTGCATTATAACAACTATGAGCAAAGTGCACCAGGTTACAAGGACTGGCAAAACACCTTCTACCTTAACTAGTCTCTTTGATATCTTGGCCAGTTTCATAAGGAACCGTACTCCTTAGATTGGTTTGCTGAAGGTGTTTTTAAGCAATGATGAAGCTCCCACCAAAACATAGCTCCATAAGATCCTTTTCATTATGTAGGTGACGTGTTCAACAGAAAACTCACACAAATTTTTAAATCTAGTTTATTAAATATTGCTTTTGGGGGGACATGTTTACAACAAGCCCACTTTTTAAATGTAAGGATTCAAAGCAGTCATATTAAAATACAGATTCAATATAAAGTATGTCACAATCTTACAGTATTCAAAAAATGACAGACTTGCCTTTTAAAAAAAGACTATTACACCAAGACATAAGAAAAACATTTAAATAAACAAGTTTGGCATTTTCATAATCTTTGTAGTATAAAACAGAATATTAACTCTATTTACTGGCAAGCGGATACATAAATCTATTACTAGTTTGAAATGTTTCCTTAAAACATTATATAGAGTGCTGTACAAAAAAAAAATCTGATGAAAGTGCATCCCTGAAAGTAGGCCAATCCATTGTATTAGCTCTTTTATAAATGTGACACGCAAAAATGTCTCTTCTGTATTACATAACTGAAGGCTTTATTTCAGAGAATTTTTTTGCCGCTTCATCTCATTTTACCCTTTGTCTAAAAATAGCCTATGGACGCCCACCAGGGGGCAGTGTTAGGTTAGCCATTAAATCACGAACAGCTGCAAAGATTGTACATTCACCTAGAACAAGGGAAAGAAACACAAGTTAGCTCCTTAAGTTCTGGCAGTGATAAATTTAATCAGAAACACTTCAAACTGAAACTAGTGTACTATAGTAACTACAGGTGCAACATTAAATAAATAACTTAAGTGCAGCTACTACCAGAAACTCTTCAACCAGCTAGTGTAAAAATTCTACATGTGAACAAAGCACAGATTTCCTCACAGTACAATAAATGGGCTGGTTTCTGTGTCCAAATGTAGCAAAGGGCATTCTCCACCACCACCCCAGTCACCTGCACAGTGGATTTGTACCATGATGGCCTGGATCCAAAAGCTATAAGGTACCCTTGGATAACTGCCTCTTTCTTGACCTATATATAAGCTCACATTGTTGTCTGAGGAGATAACACAACCTCAATTTGTGCTGTATGAAGGTCCTTGGAGGAATGGATACAAGTGTGAGCAACCCACAAATAGATATATTTAAAATACGTAAATACCTGTCTTTTCCTGAGCATCTTAGTACCCAAGGTGGGTACAATATAAAAACAAATACATAATTATATATGTGCTAATACTGCTGGAGAAGAACACTATCACCATTAGAAAAGAACCATACAACAATGGGTCACAGTTAATAGCTGCCCATGTACAGAAGTTACCTGCAGCTTCCCTTAACACAAATAAGCCTTGCTTTAATTAAATGTACTACTGCTATTGGTTGTATAAGCAGAATGCCTGCCCCATACCCCCCCCCCCCGAATATTATATTTTGGCAGTCTTTTTAGTGACAAAGCTAGTATTTAAAGCTTCTGGAACAGTCAAATCAGAAAAGCACACATCTGATGTCACTGACATAAAGAAATCAACTTCTGCTATTCCACAAAAGCAGTAATGAAACTCTTGTAGATACAGAACGAAAGACAAAGATCAGCCACCACCGCAAATTAACCAGCTCAGCCAAAATGATTCTTGCTAGGTAAAAAATAAAAAATCACAAGCTATGCTGCTGGTTTTGGAGTGTGATTTCTTTTTAAAGATTACAAATCTGTAAAGATTTGATCACATGGGAATGTTTCTAGCAAACATTTAAACAAGTATTATGCTTCATTTTACAATTTTTTTAAAGTCAAGAAATCACTGAAAAATAGCCATGGCATCTTCTTCAAGCTTCAATTTAGAATCTTTGTACCACCTCATTTTAAGATAACTGAGCAAGTATGGACAAACCCCAAGCGCCAATTCCAAGAATTCTGTTTAGTAAAGCTCTACAACTTTTAGAACCACATGACAAATGCCTCATTGGTAAAGAAAACATTTGTTCAATTAAATATTATACCTAGAATTGAATTTTTCTTCTCAGTATTTTCACTCCTTAAGCATCTGAACATTAGGAAGCCTTGAGGGGGAGGGCTCATGCATGAATGATGGACAGCATGCACAATATTCCAGTTGCCAGTGAGACAAAGCACGGATTTTTAATAACTCACCTTGAACCTCTTATACCGAGGTGGAAATACATGGCTAACCATCCCAAAAATCACAGTTACCTCAGTGATGATCAGGAGGGAATTCAGGATTGTGTTTACACCAAAAGCAAAGGCAAGCATTTGAAGAGGCATTATCCATACCACCTTAATCCTATAAGCTGCTCCACTGTAGTCAAATGGTATGTGCCATCCACATAATGCATTTTAGAATCATGTCTATGTTCTAATACTACACTAGAAATATATGTACTTTTTACAACCTATATAATGGTTTTAACTATTGTACTAACAAGTAGTTAACAATAATGGCATCCAGCAGGGGAGGAGAGAATCTTCTGTGAAGTTGTTTCAGGTAAAGCTATACATCCAGTCAGCTTAAAAAATTTCATACCCAAGAATATAATTGTTCCCCCCAAAAAAAATCACTTTAAAAAGTTTCTAACACTTTTATTAAAAGAAAAGTGAAACTGGATACAAAAGAGTTTCTCAAGGAAACAAAGCAGGCAGCACAAGATAGAAGATACAATCATGATGAGATGTTAGTCATGGGATACAGAAAGAATAAGCCAGTGCTGTGATGTGTTACTTTATGAAGTAATTTATAAGTAGTAGTTCCATCTTCCTGGCCCCAGGCTTTCCTCAGAGGAGTGCAATCAAGAACAAGACAAGTAGTAAAATCTTGTAACAATTAAAATTACAAGAAATGGGAAGACATATTCCTACAGTGGAAGATGACTAACAAGCACTAGTTTTCACAGAAATTATATACACAGGGCTCATGTGACAGTGCTAAAAGTAGCATAGTTATTACAGTAGTAGGAGCCAAGTTTAAGTGCATTATGCTTCCTCAGTCAATGTCAAAGTCCATGTTGCACCAATAACACCATTCTTCTGGCACCACAAAGAGGTATACTGAACAATATATCACTACATGCATTAATCTCTTTTCCAACCCCTTCCCCCCACCCAGATCTTATGATCTTTTTAAATAAAACCATTTAAAATAAACCAGCACTCAAGGTAAACTGCAATTTATAAACTATAAAACCTTGTCCATTCAAGCATGCAGAAGATTACCCTACTGGACATGTACAGTACCTGGCCGTGGTGAATTCAGTTCTGCAAACCTCTTTAGAATATTGCTAACCATCATGGGAGCAGCAACTGAAGAGTTCTGCTGTCTGGGAATGTCTGCCTGTTGTGTGGTACCTGAAGCCATATCATATATGATTGGAACAATTATGCTTACGGCTTCCTGAGAAACTGTGGTTTTCTGTGTTAGCTGAAGCTGTGAACAGAAGAAAACCAAATCAGCAAAAACAGTAGTTTTGCAACATAACCATGTCTAAAATTATCTTATCCATGCAGTACTTTTTAGCACAATTCTGGAGTTAGACCCATTTCTTCTACTACTTTCCACTCTTCTTAGCTTAACAGAAAACCAAAGCTGGTGGTAAAGGGCAGTTATTCAAATCTGCAATTAGGACCTCTTTAAACTTGGTGCTTTGGTTATGGAGTGTCAGTTGCTGAATTCCGCATTTGGCCTTCTGACCTAATATATTAATACCATTTTTTATATTCTATATTGCATGATACAGTAGGGAAACTGAAAATACAGGAACAAATTTACTGGGATTGTAATTTGTATTGTATTCTGCTGAGATTATATTTATTGAAGTTATTTTATTTTTGCTTAATGTTTGGCTGGGAAGTTTATAAATCAGAATGTATATCCACGGTCTGTTGTAATCTGCTCTGAGCCTGCTTGTGGGGGAGGGAGGGCTAGATGCTGAATAACAAATAAATAAACTGAGTTAACTATTGTCTGGCTAGATGGAACAGTATAAAACTCTTTAAAATTAAACAAAACTAAGTTAATGTGCACCATTCTACCTCAGGTTTCTGAACTCTAATATCAAGATTTACATTGTTCAATGTGCTTAATGCCATCGCTGTTGTTGAGCTCACTGTGTGTAACCTCACTGTATGTCCTTTAAAGGGCGTCCAATGCTACCGATTGTTATTTGAACTGATAATCAGATCACTGTGACCACTTGTAGCTTTCTTAATGGCAGCCATCTTTACAAATGCGCATTTTGAAACCCACATTTATGGAAAAAACAGGTTGCTTACCTGTAACTGATGATCTTCAAGTGGTCATCTGTGCTGTCACACACATTGGTCTTGCCACAGGCAATGGATCCATACCTTGGAGTCTCCAATAGCTCACCTAGAGTGTTTTTGGCGCACTTTCCGCTTGCCCTGGGGAGCAGGCATCAACTGCGCATGCCTGGAGCGAGCGGGAGGTGCCATTCCCACTCAGTTTTTTCCAGCTGCTACTGACAGTCTACAAAAGTAAAAACAAAGGCAGAAAAAGCCAGCAGAGGGGAAGGCTGGGTGGGCGTGTGTGACTGCACAGATGACCACTCGAAGATCATCAGTTACAGGTAAGCAACCTGTTTATCTTCATTGTGGTCTCTGTGCAGTCCCACACATGGGTGACTAGCAAGCTAAAAGTCAAAAGGAAGGTGGGTGCTGGCAAGAAAAAAATATCTTCATACTTACGGTGTATGCATGCACTCACCTGGGATGATTTCAGTGGAAGATGGACCTGAGGACCGCTTGGCCGAAGGAGGCGTCCCGTCTGGCACGAACGTCCAAGGCATAGTGTGAGACGAATGTGGATGGCGAGGACCATGATGCAGCAGCACAGACATCCTCTAAGGAGACGCCCTCCAGGAAGGCCAAGGAGGTCAAGACTGCTCTAGTCGAGTGAGCCTTAAGGCCTTCAGGTAAAGGTTGGTTAGCAACTTCGTAACACAACCGGATTGCAATGGATACCCACTTAGAGAGTCTCTGGGTAGAAATTTTGCATCCTCTTTGAGGATTGCCGTAGGCCACAAATAAGTTAGGGTCCTTACAGAATGGTTGTGTACGAGAGAGGTAAAAAGACAAAGCTCTTCTATCGTCGAGGGTGTGTAGAGCTCTTTGTCCAGAGTCCTTAGGATTAGGAAAAAATGTGGGCAACGAAGTAGAAGTTGAAAGATGAAATTTCGATACAACCTTAGGTAAGAAAGCAGGATCTGCTCTCAAGACCACCTTGTTCCTATGAAAAACTGTATAAGGTGGGTCAGAGCGGGAAGGCACACAAGTCACTGGCCCGCTTGCCAGAACTGAGAGCAACCAACAGGGAAGTCTTCCAAGAGAGTAGATTAAGGTCCACAGTGGCCAAGGGTTCAAGCAGGGGTTTCATAAGTTGTGCAAGAACTAACAACAAACTCCAAACTGGCACAATCGGCTTGATAAGAGGGTGAAGGTGCAACATGCCCTTAAGGAATGATTTGGACAGTCTATGAGAGAAAACAGTCTGACCGTCAATAGGCTCATGGAAAGCAGAAATGGCTGAAAGGTGAATCTTTAAAGAAGAATAACTGAGACCCGACACCTGTAGAGACAGCAGGTATTCCAGGATCGAAGGGAGAGGTACAGACCGTGGATCAAGTTGTTGAGAGGATGCGAAGGAGCAGAAGCGCTTCCACTTGCACTGGTATGAGCGTGTGGTAGAAGGTTTTCTGGCATTCAGGATAACTTCCGCTACTCTCGGTGGTAAAAGTGTGGCCGAATTCTCCATGCTGTAAACCCTAGAATTTGGGGGTTGTGGTGCCATACCTGGCAGTGATTCTGGGTGAGGAGGTCGTCTGCCGGGGGAGGTGGCGATAAGTGTGATGGGACATTTGAAGGAGTCTCATGAACCACGGTTGCCGTGGCCACCATGACGCTATCAGTATGCAGTCTGTACCGTCCCGAACAATTTTGAGTAGAGATCGGGTAATTACAGGGATTGGTGGAAAAAGATAATGAAGAGGACCCCTCCAGCTGTGGAGGAAAGCATTGTTGCATCTCCTGGTATAAAAGAGAGGGCATTTCAAGTTGTCCTTCGTAGCAAAAACATCTACTTTTGGAGTCCCGAAGCATGCAAAGATGCGATGCAAGTAGCGTGGATTGAGGGACCATTTGTGGTCGTCTATGCGAATCCTGCTGAGAGAATTGGCCAAGACATTTTCTGTCCCTGGAAGGTGAATGGCAGTCAGATAGATGCTGTTTTTGATGCACCATTTCCAAAGAAGTATGGCTATGCGGCACAGACAGATAGATCTGGTACCGCCCTGCTTGTTCGCATAGAAAACTGTGGCCATATTGTCGGTTGTGATCTGGAGATGTCGGTTGATTACAGACGGAAGGAACGATTGAAGAGTCCTGTGAACGGATATGAGTTCTAGGCAGTTTATGTGCATAGCCCTCTGGGGCGCAGTCCACAGACCCCTGACAGTCTTGTCCTCTAAGTGGGCTCCCCATCCCCACTTGGAGGCATCTGTAGTCACAATGACAGACGGAGGAGGAAGAACAAAGGGCATTCCGCAAAGTAAATTGTCTGGTACTGTCCACCAGATAAGGGAGAGCCAAACCCTCTGAGGTACAGTGAGAATGGTATTCTGTGGTTGTACGTGTGGATGGTAGGCACGGACAAACCAAAGCTGCAGAGGCCGCATGCGCAGTCTTGCGAATTGAACCGAGGTTGTTGCGGCCATGAGGCCCAGAAGATGTTGGATGGTGATAGCAGGTTGCGTAGTGGTACGTATGACCTCCTGGGCCAGGGAGAGAATGGTGTGGGCATGATCCCTGGGAAGAAAAATGAGATGAGGAGATGTGCAGAGACGAGCACCTATAAACTGTAGGTCCTGAGTTGGGGTGAGGTGAGATTTGGCAGCATTCACACACAGGCCCAGGGAGGCAAGAAGAGAGAGTGTTGTTTTGAGATTCTTCACCAGTTGATGTGCTGTGGGAGCGATGAGTAACCAGTCGTCTATGCACGGGAACACTGGAATGTTGTGAAGACGTAGGGCAGCTGCGACTACTGCCATGCATTTCGTAAACACTCTCGGGGCGATGGATAGCCCAAACTGGAGGGATCGATACTGGAAGTGATGTTGTCCCATGGCAAAGCGAAGATATTTGCGGTGCTGAAGTCTGATGGTCACATGGAAATAAGCGTCCTGGAGATCCAGGGATGCCACCCAGGAATCCTGTGGAATTAGGGGAAGGATGGATTGGACGGAGATCATTCTGAATTTCTTGTAGACTATCCGCTTGTTTAGTCTCCTGAGATCCAGAATGGGTCGCTTGCCCCCGTCCCTCTTGGGCACCAGGAAATATCGTGAGTAGAAACCTGTCCCCCGATGGTGAGGAGGAAAAGGCTCTATGGTATTTTTTTGGAGCAAGTCCAGAATCTCTTGTTTGAGATGAGGGGATGGTGGAGTAACAGTGAAGTAGTGGCAGTGAGGTGGCAAAACGAACTCGATTGTGTAACCTAGGCGGATTATGGTGAGTATCCGTGGTGATTGAGCATCAGGTTGGGTAGAACGGGAAAAGACGTGTTTGATAGCAGGGATTCAGCTGTTGGGTGAGATGCAGAGGGGAGTCAAAGAGACTGCTTGGCTGGCTGAGAAGACTTCTTTGTCTGCTGAGAGTGTGGCCTCTGTTGAAAGGGTTGCTTTTGCTGGGGGTGTTTCCTCTTCCAGTAATCAGATTGCTTAGGAGAGTGTTGACGCCTCTGAAAAGATGGTCTCCAGGGCTTGGATCGATTGAACTGCTGAGAGGCTGGCTGAGAGACTCCAAGGCGCTTCTTGCGGCTGTCATCTACCGAAGTGAGGACTTCATCAGTGGATGCATGAAAGAGGCCAAGGCCATCAAAAGGTAGGTCTTCGATTTTTTGTTTGATGTCGGGTTGCAGGTTTGTGGATCTTAGCTAAGTGTGTCGACGCAGTGCCACCGATGAAGCAAAAACTCTAGATGAGCAAGAAAACGCATGTCTAATGTGTTAATCTGCTGTTTAGAAACTCGTGAGTGTTCAGAGACTAAGTTGGATGCGACTCTCTGAGAAGTTTCAGGCAGAGAAGAAATGAGAGGAGTAAATTGGTTGGTGAGATTAAATGTATATGCAGAAAAATAAGCCAGGTAATAGTTAAGTTTGGAATTAGTAGAGGCAATGTTGTAAATCTTGCGAGCCAAGGTGTCCAACTTCTGGCCCTCACGATCAGGAGGAGTAGGAGGTCTGGATGGTTTGGCTTTAGTTGCTGAGTGCACGATGATAGAGTTTGGAGCAGGAGGGGAGGCTAAAAATTTAGAATCAGGAGCATGTACTCTGTACAGGGAGTCAAAGCGCTTCGAGGTAGGTGGAATCGAAGCAGGTTTGTCCCAGGCCTCACACAGCCCCTCCAAGTGCACTGGCAACACAGGTAGGAGTGACCCCACTGGGAAATCCGCCTGAACCAGATCGTGGATTATGTCAGAAACCTTGGGTGAGTCGGAAGGAAAAGTAACATTTAAGGCTTCGGCCATGGTAGTAATCAGATTAAGGTAGGCCTTCAAACCGTCTGATGGAGAAAGACAGGCTGGATGTGTGGAATCTGAGCCAGGAGAGCCAGGAGGATCTTCGGAGTCAGAAGAGCCGGAGCTGTCCCCGTCGGATTGGGATTCCTCGGTTACGGGAGAGATCAGAGGCTTGGTAGGTGCAGATGTGGATGCATGTTCCTCGGAAGGTTTAGACTGTACTTGTAAGGCAGTCGAAGTCATGGCCGATGTAGAAGATATGGTGCAGAAGATACAGTGCCGGAAGCTGTGCGGGGTATAAAAGATTCTCGGTACCGAGGAGGTTCATGGACTCGAAGGGCTTCACGGTCTCGAGAAGATAGATACTCCGGGTCTCTGGTTCAAGAAGGATCACGGTACCGAGGAGATTCGAAGTCACGGATTCGAGGTGTTGATACATCACGGCTGTGGGACGCGACCTCGAATTCACGATACCGAGAGCGAAAGAAACTCTCATCCGAGGGGGAACAGGAGTAGTGATGGAAAACCCGGCAGTGTCTGGGAGATGGCGATCTGGAGAGTGAAGAATATTCTTATCGACCCCTCCGGTAATAGTCCTGGTACTCACGGTAGACTGGAGAGCGTGAGCGGAAATCACGACGTCGAACCGGTGAGCGAGATCTGACATGTTGGGTGGAAACCTGTGTCGACGACTCTCTGTAGAGAGGAGAGACTCCGATGTCTCGAAGGGATCCAGCCTGTAGCAAAGACCGGGGATGCTCCTGAGAGAAAGTCGGATCCGAATGGAGGTCGAGTTCGAGGATGTCAAATGGCACCACGCTATGGACCGAGGGCGAACGAGATCGGACCGGTATAACCTTGACCGCAGCTGGGGAGTGAGGAGTGAGATGAGGCATGTCGGAGATGACATCGGAGGGTGCCAAAAACTCTGGTGAAACAAGAGGTTGGATCGGAGCCGAGTGTGTGGAAACCGACGCCATCGATGTCGCTATAGTGGTCGAAGTGGTAGCCCTTGGGGAAGTCGTCGGGAGTCGACCTTGTCGGATCGCAAGATTTCTTCGGAGCCGAGGCCGACGGATCGGTATGGCGAGACTTCTTCGAAGCCTTATGGCCAGTGTCGGAGTACTTGGATGGTCTCTTGTCAGACTTATGCTTTTTATGTTGAGCGGCCGATGCAGCCGAATCTCCTGCTTGGTGTGGGGGAGGCGGCGAATCAGAGCTGGGCTTAGCCTGGAGAGATTTTTCGAGCAGGAAACTTTGAAGTCTGGCCACTCGATTTTTTCGCGCCTGTTTACCAAAGTTGGCGCAATGAGGGCAAGTATCTACCCAATGAGCTTCACCCAAGCAGAAAAGACAGTACGAATATCCGTCTGAAATAGGGATTTTAGATCCACACCTCCAACACTTTTTGAAAGTAATTTTCCCTTCCATACGCTCCGGAAAAGGGAGGGGAGGCAGGGGAGAAAAACAGGGAAAGGAAAGCACAGAAACAAGGGCTTTAAAAAAAAATTTTATAAGGACAAAAAATGATAGAAAAAGGAGATAAGAGAAAAAGGAGGAATACGATACCAAACAGGAGAAGACGAGCTGAGGAGAGAGGAACACAGCAAGGTAGGTGTTGTCCAGGCAGTGGAAAGGAAGAAACTGAGTGGGAATGGCACCTCCCGCTCGCTCCAGGCATGCGCAGTCGATGCCTGCTCCCAGGGCGAGCGGAAAGCACGCCAAAAAACGCTCTAGGCGAGCTATTGGAGACTCCGAGGTATGGATCCGTTGTCTGAGGCAAGACCCATGTTTGGGACTGCACAGAGACCACGATGAAGATCTGCAGATATCTGTTTTTTTGCTTTAAAATACTGTGTAAGATGAAAAATCTATTACAGGACTTTATCTGCAGAGAATTTAACTTTTTCCAATTTAATTTAAATGCCAGTCAAGGCTCTGGAGCCCCGTGGCACAGAATGTTAAAGCTGCAGTACTGTAGTCCTAAGCTCTGTTCACGACCTGAGTTCGATCTCTGGTGGAAGCTGGGTTTTCAGGTAGCCGGCTTGAAGTTGACTCAAACTTCCATCCTTTCGAAGTCAGTAAAATGAGTACCCAGCTTGCTGGGGGGAAAGCATAGATGACTGGGGAAGGCAATGGCAAACCACCCCGTAAAAAGTCTGCCGTGAAAACATCGTGAAAGCAACGTCACCCCAGAGTCGGAAATGATTGGTGCTTGCACAGGGGACCTTTCTTTCCAAGACTCTGGTAGCAAAAAAGACATACCCAATTCAGTACAAAGGTGTGCTCAACCTCAACAACAGCAATGAACTATGTAAAATTTGCTATCTACAATCCTACAATTCAATGACTTCAGTGAGATCCAGATAATATGTACTGTTATTAGGTATCTTAGTTACATCTTAAGCCTAAATAAATATAAAAGAAGTACTTAGACAACTGTATACAGTCCAAGCTGCAACAAACATGAAACAATCCAAGCTGAATCAGTTGCTATACTTACAAAAAACAACATTTTGGATTTCAGCACGACAGCAGGTGTTCCAGGAGGTGCAATTGGTGGAGCACTTGGGGGAATTGTCAAACAGAACTGTACATTCCATTTCAGCTGGCTTGCCTGATCAGGGAACTGTTTTAATAAAATACACCAAAGACCATGTTTAGTCTACCATAAATAAACCAGTTTCCATTTAAGTTTTTTTTTTCCAAAAACAACAATGAGATAAACTCAACTCACCAGCTCTAGCTTCATAATGTGTACACAGTCCCGGAGAATATGTGGAGGTGCACCTAACAACTTTGTAAAGGCTATTAAAGTGTTAGCTTTGAAGGGTGGTCCAGCAACCTACAAAAAAAAAGTATATTATCACAATGTTTTTTGACAACCAACCAACCATGGCAGTGCTTAGTCATTCTCTGATGCTCTCTTAATACATACTGTGACAGGCCTTTTGTATCCACTGAGAGGACACACACAACCTCCTCTGATTTGGGGGGAACTAAATTTGTTCTAAACTATAAACCTTCCCCTCAATTGCCAAGTATTCTAAGTGGAGCAAGCCATGGGGTGAGTTTTGTGAAGAACAAGTAGAATACAGAGATCACTGAAGCAGGACTTATATATAAAACAGAGATTTATTTATTTACAGATTGGTTTAAAAGAACAGATCAGCAGCACAGGTGCTTTGATTGTTGAAGTCAAGCCGAGAGAGAGAGAGAGAGAGAGAGAAAATAATTACAAAAGCATGTATGCCGACAGTCCCAAGTTGTTCCGTAGGTAAAGCATATCTTTTTTAAAAGTACAATTTTAGAGTTGTTAAAACACTCTGGCCACTCTGCCACACTACCAAGCACAGCTTATCTTTCATTTTGTCTGCTCTTTTTCTGAGCCACACCTCAACTACAGCTGCTTTATCCCTGAGGCAGAACTCCACTATTTCTGCACTCTCTGAGGTAGACCTGAACCAACTCCTGCTGTGCTTCCCTCCACCATTCCATCCCCAACTCTGAAAGGTGACTGGATGCTGGACCAGCACTCTTTCCTTTCAGAAGCAGGACAGCCTCTTGCCTGTCACGCATTCCCTAATGCCCACTGAAATAAAGAGTACAAGGATGGTAGTTGTTCAGCAATTCCCATAAAATCCTGGAATCCAGAGGTTTCATTTAAGAGTCTAACATTCATGCTTGTAGAAACAATGCTGAAAGTACAAGTGACTCAGTTCATGAGTGATCCAAGCAGTACAGGCCTATCCCACTCCAGTAACATGCAAATAAAATGGAAGGAGGGGCAGATCATTAGGAACTTCAACAGCAGTCTTGACAAGTCATACGCAATTGTTGCACTGGCATGCCGTCTGCTATGTCTCTTTCTGAATGCTCAAGAAACTTACAGAACTTCTTCTGCTCCATTCTCATAGACACAAATGAAAGTTCACAGCCTCATGCCTATTAGCACTTTACTCTAACAAACTCTGGGATTTTTTTATATTAATTTTGCTAATTTCTATAACCAATCCCCTCAACATTTAAGGAAAACCAAGCTGTTATTTGATGATTAATTAGAAATAAAAATAAAATACATACTCTGGTTTCAAAGAATTTCTCCAAAACTTGCAATTCCTCTTGTTTCCACTGCCCAGCATTTTCAGGTGCTACTTTTAACTGCAAAGTCTGGTTGGTCTTAGGGTTCAGAGCAACTCTACACTTCAAGGCATCTGTCTTGAACATTATCACACCAGGTTCATTGGAGTTGATTAGTAGTAGCTGTTGAAGAAGAAGAGCATCCAATTGGAACATTTTCTACAACTTTTTACATTGTGAACAAAGCAAACACATTATCCTAATACTGCTTGTGTTTGATGACATATAATTTGAGCCAGGATCCTCTTTGCCATCGCAAAACACCAAATTCAAGCAAATTCCATTTGCCTAAAGTTAGGAACAACTGATGAATTCATAAAAGTTTCCACTGGCTTTTTGCTTCTTTAAAATGCTATCCACATTATAAACAACATACTCTTTGTGGCCGAGTTTCCCCTTGTCTCCCCTGTCCTAGTCTGACATTTAACTACTATAATACAACGTTAGCTTAGGTACCGTTTCCTGTTGGATAATCCTCTGAAGATGTCTTCTCATTATAACTGATCCAAGGAAACGTTCAAGTGGAGAGCAGAGATAGCTTCCAGCCAGTCCTGGCATAAGCCCAGGAGTTGGAGAGGGCAGCAGCAGAATGTTCAAGGCACCGTGAGTGAGAATTGTGGGTATGGATGCAGCCCAAGATCGGTGAGGTAGTTTACGAGGTGGTGGCATATTTGTTGGCATTGCTTGAGAACCTAGTAGAAATAAGTACACCTTACTCTTCCTGTTGAGGAATACATGATTATTTATACAATCAAAATGCTAGATTTGGGACAAGGGACAAATAACAAAATCTTCACCCCTCCCCTGAGGAGTTGCCCACAATTAGTACATTCTTAAGTTCTGTGCACACAGGGTAAATTGAAGGATATGCTCATCTTTATAACTGGAGAGTTTTATTTCGCACTATAATTTGCCATCTTGTTTTACATGGCTTTGCCCCTCAATGGGATTTGCAACCCTGGCTGCATTATGTGCACTCTCTTTCTTTGGAAAATTCTCCTTACAGCAAAAACCAGAAGCCATATCAGCAACATATAAAATGCTGTGGTCGGAAACAAGTGAAAATGACATTTTACAGCTGAATAAATGTTATTTATCAAACTCTTGACACTGGTTACACCTAAAGCATCACCAACAGAATGAAGCTAGCGAAGGAGGACTTTCCCCACTTCTCCCCTCCTGCTGGATTTCACTAAAGCCCTCAAATTCTGCTTGTGAAAGTTAAGGGACACTCATGAACGACACAGGAGGGGAAATGGGGATCTACAGTAGAAGGGGCAAAACCCCCCAAAAGGTCATGATTTGGAAGTGTGGTTACACTAGCAGAACAGCATCTTTTGGATTCAACCCACTGTTATTAGGGGATTGAAAATCTTATCATCTAGGACAGTGGTGTCAAAACATGCGGCCCAGGGACCAAATCAGGCCCCTGGGGGGCTCGTATCAGGCATCAAGCAACTGGCTGTCATCTGCTTCTTTCTCCCTCTCTCTTGCCTCCTGCATAACAGCTTGCTTTGTTAGGCTTGCTCAATCATTGGCTGAGGCTCCTCCCTTGGGGAAAAAGGGGGAGAGGGATAGCTTGTTTTGCCAGGCTCTCTCAATTGCACAACAGAACTACTGAGCCAAGCCTCTCTTACTTCTATTGGCTGAGGCTCCTCCCCCTCCTGGTCCCTGCGGAAGGAAGGAAAGAGCCAGAACCTTTGCCCAGTTCCCTGGGTCCCATGGGAGATATACAAAGAAAGCATCTTTAAGACAAACGCTAATATTTTAAGGATGTTTTAAGGGTTTTTTTGTTTGTTTGTTTTTAAAAAAGATCTTTGCGTTTTTCTGTGTCCTTTAAAAAGTTTAAAACTCTGCTACCTAGTCATAAATAGGTACACACATGGCCTAACCCAGCCTGACATGGCTCAGCCTGACAAGGTCTCATTTATATCAGATTCGGCCCTCATAACAAATGAGTTCGACTCTTCTGTTTAAAGATTAACAAAAAGCTACAACAGCTTCATAAGTGATTTGTCTATTACAAAATGTAGTTCACCTTCTATGTAAAATCGGAGAGTGGTCAGTATGGATCTTCCCTATAGCTTGAACTGATACCTAAATTCCTTACATGTCTAAAAGCTGCACTTTTGCTATGGAGCAAATAACTAAGCATGTGAACAATTACCCCACTAGGATACATTTAATGTCACTAGAACAAAGTAGCATGACAGTCATCTTGCTACTGTCAACAACCCTTGCTTTCACCTAGCCTGAAATCAGGCCAAGATCAAACTTTTCCAACAAGAGGTATCATCCAGCTGCACAGAACATTAAGTCCTTTACATACAGGTGGACTATTACTAATTCTAATTGTCCACCAAGATACATTAGCTTGACATGTCATTTTTGTGTGTAAGAATGCATACTGGAAGATTTTTGGAACAAGATTTGAAGACCAAGAAATGGCTACTGGAATTCCTTTGCCATGCTGCCTGAAAGGTTTTACCTGGATCAGCTCAACAATGACTATTACTCAAATATTATTCCAGAGTTTTGATAACTGAATATGTTCAGCTTGGAATACTCAGCATCATTGATATTACAGTAGGAGGACTGATTAATGCACCTGGATTTAGTTCTTTTGTATCAGAGCTAATCAATGATCAATACACTTTTGCCTACTTTTAAAAACTAAACTGACATGCTGTGTGTTAAAAAGAGTTTTGCAGTAAAATAATAGAGGAGCTGAACATCCACTGTCTTTATTGGCAAATAATTTTACCTTTCTGTACAAACACCACCACCCCAACACCCTGCCAGTATTGCTCACTTGTTCCAGCTCTTGGGGAATGAGAAGCATCTGGTACTGGCGAATGTAAAGAAGGGTTGGCTGGTGACATTCCAGTCATACGTGTTGTTGCTGGAGAGGGACCAGACACTTGAGGTGAGCCTGGCCAATTTCCTGCACGTTGACTGGGGGACATCATGGTATACGGTGAACTAGGATCTATTGTACCTAAGAGAAACAACAAGAAGTTTGAAAACTGTTGTCTCAGCACTAGACGTACTAGGAAGTTATCTGTCATACACCAGGATGACCCAGATCCATAGTAGTAGAAAAGAGCAAGAGTTCAGAAGCACCTTAAAGATTGCTCACCCACGAAAGCTCCATACCCTACCACAAATTGTGTTAAGTCTTTAAGGTGCTACTGGACTTGTGCTCTTTGCTACTGCTACAGACAAACTAACACAGATACCCATCTTGATCAGATCCATAGCCTTTAGCTTTCTTAGTATACTGCCTCACTAAAAGCTGAAGGAACACACTGAATATGTCCTATTCATTTTAGATGAGATATTATTCTTGCAAATCAGGACAGGCTTGCTGACCTTGGAATGCAATTCTTATGCCAGTGAAGATGAGAGATCTTGGGCTCAGTTCTCACACAAACCAACACTGAGGATTGGGGAATTAGGGCCATAGCTCAGTGCCATAATGCATGTTTTATATGTACCTGTTAATTAGTTTTAAGCTTGAGATGCATCACATCTAGGATTGACAGTTTTTTCCCTCCCAGCAAGGATCCTGAACCTTTGACAACTACAAGACAGGAAAACATTCAGCAGCTGAATCTTTCCATTGAATGGCAATGATTTTTAAATCAATCACTCAAATGTTAAAGGCCTAGGAACTCCTTCTGATAACAGGCAGCAGCCTTAGCAACACTGTACAGCAAGTCACTCCTGCAAATTCTTTTAAATTAAGTTATCTGAATGGTAAGCTACACTAAACATTTATTTATTTTTCTGTTATTTATAGTCCACCTTTCTCACAAGGACTCAAGGTGGATTACACAAAGTAAGTCAATACAGCCAACAAAAGGGGATATTCAAATAAACAATGAGTGAGAAGTCTGGAACCAACCAGGAATCTAAACACAAAACTAATGCACAACCTAAGCATTAACATATATTAAGAGGTACAAAATTACATAAAAGAATCATATTTAACAGCAAATTATTTATTATTATTTATTTTGCAGATTTATAGGCTTCCCATTCCCATAATGGGCTCAGGGCAGCTTCTAACATAGTAAAACAATCAAACAGTTTAAAACAATTAAAACAGTTAAAACAATTTAAAATTAAAGCGATTAAGCCACCGCTCACATTAAGGTGGCATGGATGGTGGGAACAGATCGGTGCAATCAATGCAGTCAGTGCAGGGGGGCCAGTTTAGATGGTAAGGATGCCTCAGTCATAGGCCTGGTGAAACAGTTCCATCTTACAGGCCCTCCGGAATGATAACAAATCCAGGAGGTCCTGACCCTCCGTAGGGAGCTGATTCCACCAGGTCGGGGCCAGGACTGAAAAAGGCAAGTCGGTCAAGGCAAGTCGGATGTCCCTTGGGCCAGGGATAGTCAGAAGATGGTGACTGGCCGATTGTAGTGCCCCCCGGGGCTCATATGGGGAGAGACGGTCTCGCAGGAATGTCGGTCCTAGGCCGCGCAAGGCTTTAAATGTTAGTACTAAAACCTTGAAGCAGATCCGGTACTCGATTGGTAGCCAGTGCAGACTGCGCAGCATCAGCCGACTGCTCGCCCATACAGGCAATTCAGACAACAGTCATGCTGCCGCATTCTGCACCAGCTGGCGCTTCCAGATCAGCCTCAAGGGCAAGTCTGCGTAGAGTGAGTTACAGTAGCCCAGCCTGGAAGTGACTGTTGCATGGATCACTGTAGCTAGGTCCTGAGGGGCCAGATAGGGCGCTAGTTGTTTGGCCTGCCAAAGATGGTAAAAGGCAGATCATGCAACAACTGTGACCAGGGCCTCCATAGAAAGGGTGGCATCCAGTATCATACCCAAGCTCCTCACCTTCTGAGCAGGCACAAGAGATGCGCCATCCAGAGTGGGGAGCTGGATGCCCAGTCTTAGCCCCTCACGACCCATGTAGAGACCTCCATCTAAGCTGGATTAAGCTTCAGCTGTCTCAGTTGCAGCCAACCAGCGACTGCTTCCAGCGCCCTGGTTAGATGGTCTGGGGCGGAGTCTGGATAGCGGTCCATCAGATAGCACTGGGTGTCATCTGCATACTGGTGACAACCCAGTCCAAAACCTCTGGGCAAGGGAGTGCATATAGATGTTAAACATCGTCAGCAAGAGAATAGCTCCCTGCGGTACACCACACTCTAATGGGTGACACAGGGAGGTCTGCTCGCCGATCACAACACTTTGTCCCCAACCACAGAGGAAGGAGGAAAACCACTGTAAGGCAGCCCCCTGGACTCCAATGTCAGAAAGGCAGTGGGTCATTAGATCATAGTTGACTGTGTCAAACACTGCTAAAAGATCTAAAGTAATAGCAGCGCTGACCCGCCTTGATCCAGATGCCTTCTAAGGTCATCTGTGAAGGCAACCAGAGCAGTCTACATCCCATGACCAGGACGGAAGGCAGATTGGAAAGGATCAAGGACAGATGTATCTACCAGGAAAACTTGAAACTGCTCTGCCACCGCTTTTTTCAATTATCTTGCCCAGAAATGGCAAATTCGAGACTGGGCGATAATTGGCTAGGACCAATGGGTCCAGAGATGGCTTCTTCAAAAGCAGGTGAACCACTGCCTCTTTAAGCTTAGCCGGAAATACCCCTGATGACAGGGATAGGTTAACAATCTCAGCTAAGGGCCCCTGAATGTTATCCCCAACTGCTTTAACAAGCCAGGATGGACACGGGTCCAGAGGACAAATGGTGGCCTTCACTGCAGCCAAGATCCTGTCCACATCCTCCTGAGAGAGACAGCTGAAGTGATCCAATATGGGACCCGAAGACAGACAACAGGCTTCCAGTTCCCGTACTGTGTCAATTGCTGCTGGGAGATTATGGCGGAGAGTCAAGACTTTATCTGCGAAATAAGTCACAAAGGTCTCACAGCTGGAACTGTATCAACAGCTATCAGATCCGGTGTTATCTCAGCCTCAAAGACCAAATCGAGCATATGGCCGGCCTGGTGAGTGAGAGCTGAAACAAACTGGCTGAGTCCCAGTGTCTCCATGGATGACACCAGGTCCTGAGCCTGCGTGGAAGCTGCATCATCAAAATGGACATTGAAATCCCCCAGGACTAATAGTCTGGGAAAGGCCAGTGCCTAAGTCGATACAGCCTCCAGCAGGGCAGGCAGGCTCTCTGGGGGTGCGTTGGGCACCCAGTACACAACCCAGATAGCCAAACTCTCCTCGGCTTCCCATACCAGACCGACACATTCAATGCCCATGATGTTTGGGGCAGGAAGTGCCCTGAAAGAAAAAGACTCACAGATGAGCGCCGCACTGCTGTATAGACCACAGTCTCTGATCATTTATCCAAGTAAGTCTGTAAGCAATTTTGTAACAGTGTAACCTTATTAAAGAGAGCCCTGTAGCACAGAGTGGTAAGCTGCAGTACTGCAGACCAAGCTCTGCTCACGACCTGAGTTTGATCCCAGTGGAAGCTGGGGTCAGGCAGCCAGCTCAGACTTCCATCCTTCTGAGGTCAGTAAAATGAGTACCCAGCTTGCTGGGGTGAAAGTGTAGTTGACTGGGGAAGGCAATGGCAAACCACCCTGTAAAAAGTCTGCCATGAAAATGTAGAGATGCAATGTCACCCCAGATTCAGAAATGGCTGGTGCTTGCACAGGGGACTACCTTTACCTGTTTAAACCTTACTATATGTACAAAAAAGCCCTCTTGAATAATTTAGTTTTGCATAGCTTGTGGAAAGCAAGGAGAATGGAAGCCTTCCTGATCTCCTTTGTCAGGCAGTTGTAGAATGTAGCAATGAAGAAAGCATGAGTACAGGCAGTTGTTGTTTTTGCCCATTTGCAGGTTGGCACCAGCAGAAGACCCTACTGACATGAACAAAGCTGTCATGGAGAAGCATGGGGAAGTCTCACAGATGAGGGACCAAGGCCATGAAGGGCTTTGTACATGATAGTCAGTACCTTAAACTGAGCCCATGGGCTGCCAATGGAGTGTCTGCAGAATGGGAATAATATGCATGTTCTGTCCAGCTCCCATTAATTGCTGGGCCATGATGTTCTGCACCAATTGGAATTTCCAAGTTGATTTTGAGGGGAGATCAATGTACAGTGCATCACAACAGTCTAGTCTTGATGTTACTATGGTGTGGATCCAGGTGGCCAGATTGCCTGTTCCAAGGTAAGTGGCCATCTTATGGGTAGACTGAGCTGGAAGAAAGCAGTTTTTGCAGTTACATTAAACTTGCTTTTCCAGTAATAAAATTGAATCCAGTATAACCACTAACAAAACTGAATCCAGTATAACCCCAAGGCTTTTAACTGATTCAGCAAGGATCAGCTGAGCTTCATCAAAAATGGAAAGAACAAGGTCCTTAAAGACTTCAACCTTCCCAACCAGCACAGCCTTTGTCTGGGGGTTGGTTTCAATTTGATCATATTTCACCAATTAACCACAGCAGCCAGGCAGTGATTCAGGACTTCTACTACATCACCTAGATATTTGTATAAGCATATATAGAGCTAGGTATTGTCAAAATATTGATGACAACCAACCCCAAATCTACAAATGATTTGTTCTACTACACAGAGATTGAAAAACATGTGCCCTGTGGAATCCCTCAACTTAGGTCACACACCAATGGCAATTGGTTTCCAATAGCAATGTACATTCCGGATACCCACTCCTGCCTCTAAGCACCTTGACAAGATAGCATGATCTACTGTATCAAAGGCTGCAGAAAATCCAGTAAGAGTCACAGGCTACAATCACACACTCTAAATATTGCACTTTCAATCCACTTTCAATGCACTTTTCAAATGGATTTTGCCAGTTCACACAGTAAAATACAGTTGCAAATTGCACTGAAAGTGGATTCAAAGTGCATTATTTAGTCTATGTGATCGCAGCCACAGAGAGGCATGTTATGCAGGCAAATAATAACCAACACTTGTAAATGTGGTATGGGTTCTTAGTAGGGGTGTGTGCTCTGTATATACTGAGCCGAATTAATACCTCAGATCTGATTCAGCTACCAAAAAAACCATGCCCAAATAAAAGCCAAAATTATTCAGCTTTTATTCGGGTGCCGCTAGAAGGCATTTAAAGAGATTGCGGTCTCTTTAAAATGCCTTCAAGCCACTTGCTGAGTTGTGCCACCGCAGAAGTGTGACTCAGGAAGTAGACTGAAGTCATTTAAAATGACTCCAATCTACTTACTGAATAGCGCTGCTGTGAGGCATGACCCAGGGAGGGGGATTCTCCATTATAATTTATGGAGACAGTCCCCATACGGTATAATGGAGCCAAATAAATCCAGGTTTCCCAAATATTTTGTAGAATACCAATACTGGTATTCAGGAATACCAATATTTTTGTGTCCAGTAGACCCAAATTGGGGGGAAAACCCATTTTTGCACAATCTTTGTTCTGAATACCAGGTTAACAAGAGACATCTATAAATGAATACATTAGTGTACTAAAATTCAATTGATTAATTTCTGTTGTCTGAAGTACTTCTTAAATTGAGTTTCTCCTTATATTTATCAAATCTAATGCTGAACTTTTAAAGTATGATAGGACAGGAAATTATTTCTTATAAAATGCACATTGATAGTCAAGACTTTCAATTCCTTAGATATGTGAAGATATTTTATTTGCTACCATAATATCACAGTTTTCATTGTAGCAAACTGTCATGATTGGAAGTTTCCTTTTCTTCCACCCATGCATAATCTGTATTTTGGTTACTATCAATACTAATTTTTAAATATATTTATTAATTCCTTCCTGATTGGTGGTATTGCTTTATTTTCAATATATCCTAGAATTATTTTCCTTGCCGGTAATATAATGGAATATCCTGTAACTTTTCTAATGTTTTATTTAAATAAAGCCCCAAAGGGTTTTACTTTTCTACACTGCCACGAGATACGATAGTAAGCACCATTATTTTCACATCTTCTCTAGTAAAATGCCAAGGATGATTTATAGCTGTGTTGTAGTTTCACTGGTGTAAGATAACACTTGGACATAAATACATAAAACATCTCTCATGTTGGTATGTGTAGAAGTAAAAGGCAGGTCCAGTTAAAGGTAATTATTTAGGTTCTGTGGCTATACTTATATCCTGTTCCTATTTATATCCTGCCATCTGTAGAAATGTAGAAATTGGTGGAGAGTAGAGATCATTTTTGAAAAATATTTCAAGGAAATTATTATCCACCACTTGAAATCAGTTAAATCTCTCAAAAATCAGTTAAATCTCACATTTTGTCTCTCAAAATGTGTGATTTTGAACAGATACTGAATTGAAAATATGAAAAACATAAAATCCTCAAGTTTGGAGCTTCTTCTTGCAGGGTTTGCTTTGCTAGTAAAACTCTATGGATTCTATATAACTCCTGTAGTTTCCATGATTCATATGATTTTTGTGTCATGCCAGGCAGGAATTTTTTTTTTTTTTGGTCTAGAAAGATTTGTATTGGGGAGATGACAAGTGCTTATAAGGAGCACTTATCCCAAATTTTAAGTGTGTTAATCAGAAATGGATTGTTCAGCCCTGCCAAGTATTTAAGTGAGAGAACCAATAGCAGGGAATGAAAGCACTCTCTTTTCTTGTATATGAATGGAGCAAAAACTCACATACAAGTGAGAGAAGAGAGAATTTTTTTTTCATGCTGCTGCTGTCCCACTGCCCATATGCCACACAATCAGCAGCAGCTTTTTGGAAGAAGTTTATGCAAGAGACAGCACTAAAAACTGCTTCCAAATTTACTGTCTGTAGTAACCAAAGTTGTAATACAGAATTGCTAACCCTGAAAGTAATCTATAATAAATTTATTCTATATAAAGGAACCTACATTTAGAAGTACCTTTATAGAAAGTGTCATATTATCACAAGGCTCCCTACAGATTTGAGAGGGTTCCACGGAATTATTAGGGGATCAATCAAATAATTTGCAGCAGCTTTCTTGGTTTACAACTGGTTGGCAAAATTCTAAGGTAAAGTCAACATCATCTATTATTCTAGAGAATATAGCCTGTAGTTCAAATTTGTCTAAGAATTCTACCATTCTAGCTTATAACAATGCAAAGAAATTTTGACTTTCAGAGTTGTGCATACTAACAGAGCCTGCTGGGAGAATATTTTGAAAAAAAGAGGAAGTTTAATCTGATACTGCAAAAGCTGTTCAGGTCTGGGGGGGAAACACTACAGAGAATGAATAACGGAAGTCTTCATATAGGAAAACAAGAAGTCCTTCTCTCTGCATGTGAAGAAACTATCTGCTGGGTCTGCCTTTTTCCATCTATGGAAGATCAGGCAGCTAGCACCATACCTATCCCCCCAAGACCTAGCTATAGTGACCCAAGCAATGGTGACTTCCAGGCTGGACTACTGTAACTCGCTCTATGCAGGCCTACCCCTGAAACTGATTTGGAAACTGCAGCAGGTGCAGAATGCGGCAGCTCACCTGCTGACTGCATCACCTGTACGGGTGAGAACATAAGAACATAAGAGAAGCCATGTTGGATCAGGCCAATGGCCAATCCAGTCCAACACTCTGTGTCACACAGTGGCCAAAATATATATACACACAGACACACACTGTGGCTAATAGCCACTGATGGACCTCTGCTCCATATTTTTATCTAACCCCCTCTTGAAGCTGGGTATGCTTATTGCCACCACCACCTCCTGTGACAGTGAATTCCACATGTTAATCACCATTCGGGTGAAGAAGTACTTCCTTCTATCCATTTTAACCTGACTGCTCAACAATTTCATTGAATGCCCACGAGTTCTTGTATTGTGAGAAAGGGAGGAAAGTACTTCTTTCTCTATCCCATGTATAATCTTGTAAACCTCTATCATGTCACCCCACAGTCGACATTTCTCCAAGCTAAAGAGCCCCAAGCGTTTTAACCTTTCTTCATAGGGAAAGTGTTCCAACTCTTTAATCATTCTAGTTGCCCTTTTCTGCACTTTTTCCAATGCTATAATATCCTTTTTGAGGTGCAGTGACCAGAATTGCACACAGTATTTCAAATGAGACCGCACCATCGATTTATACAGGGGAATTATGATACTGGCTGATTTGTTTTCAATTCCCTTCCTAATAATTCTCAGCATGGCGTTGGCCTCTTTTATTGCAGTCGCACACTGTCTTGACATTTTCAGTGAGTTATCTACCACGACCCCAAGATCTCTCTTGGTCAGTCTCTGCCAGTTCACAACCCATCAACTTGTATTTGTAGCTGGGATTCTTGGCCCCAATGTGCATTACTTTGCACTTGGACACATTGAACCTCATCTGCTACGTTGACGCCCACTCATCCAACCTCAATAGATCCCTTTGGAGTGCCTCACAATCCTCTCTGGTTTTCACCACCCTGAACAATTTAGTGTCATCTGAAAATTTGGCCACTTCACTGCTTACTCCCAACTCCAAATCATTTATGAACAAGTTAAAGAACATGGGACCCAGTACTGAGTCCTGTGGCACCCCACTGCTTACTGTCCTCCACTGCGAAGACTGCCCATTTATACTCACTCTCTGCTTCCTATTGATTAGCCAGTTTTTGATCCACAAGAGGACCTGTCCTTTTACTCCATGACTCTCGAGCTTACTAAGGAGCCTTTGATGAGGAACTATATCAAAAGCTCTCTGGAAGTCAAGGTAAACAACATCTATTGGGTCTCTTTTGTCCACATGTTTGTTCATCCCCTCAAAGAACTGTAACCGAACAGTGAGGCAAGATCTTCCCTTACAGAACCCATGCTGAGTCTTCCTCAATGTGGCCGGCGCTCAGCAACCTGCACTGGCTGCCTATAGAGTACCAGATCCGTTTCAAGGTGTTAGTTTTGACTTTCAAGGCCTTGTGCGGCCTGGGAACAACATACCTACAGGACCGTCTCCTCCCATATACACCCTGGAGGTCGCTTCATTCGGTCTCCCAAGATCTTCTGATAGTCCCCGGCCCAAGAGATGCCCATCTTGCCTCCACCAGGGCCAGGACTTTTTCGGTCATGGTCCCAACCTGGTGGAATCAGCTCCCTATGGTGATCCGGGCCCTACCTGGCCTATTGGCCTTTTGTAGGGTTTGCAAAACGAAACTGTTCCGCCAAGTCTTTGGATGAGGCAGTGGGCATCTATTTATCAATCAGTTGGCCTCCTCCCTACTGCTTTACTGCACTACTGTACTGTGGCGCTGTATTGTGGTACTACTTTGTGCTATACCACCTTGCTGTCATGTCATCTTGCTGAATCATCTTGCTGCACTTTGATAAATGTTGTAATTAGTCTTATGATTTTATTGTGATTTTATTTCTATTTGATGTACTCCGCTCTGAGCCCCCAATGGGGGAATAAACTAATAATAATCTTGGAAAAGAATTATATTATTAAAGCCTGAACACTAGCAACTGACCCAGCAGCTGAAAAGCCAAAATACTGTGGAAACCAGCCCCCTAGGAAAGAGTTGCAGCCAAGATGGTGTTTAGAAGCAGAAGGGCCTCTTAACTATGTAGGAATATGGAGACAGTTATGCTGGAGAACTGGTTGCTACTTCTTCAAAATCTGCATCTTAATCAAGAACAGTAACCTTTCCCAGTGACAGAAAAGCAACAGTCAGTTTAGTGTTTTCTAAGGTTTTGGTCAGTACTGGTCATAGACTTACCATGTGGGCTGGTAAAGTTTGCACTTTGTCCCATTGTGATTCCAAGAGATGAAGGAGAAGGTGTTGGGCCAAATGATGCTGGTGATGGTGCTCTTAAAGCACCACTTGGAGAGTTTGCAGCATGCAGCGTTCCTAAACATGACATTATAAACAGCAATGAGTATTTATGTATCTAACTTGTGTGTTATCTCAGTGTTTCATGTGTCTAACTCCAAAATTGACATCACTGTGCAAATTTGAGAAAACCACACAATGTATTCACACAGAAATAGGAAAGATATTTCCTTAAACATGATAGAACTCTTCAGGTTTGCAGAAAAATTAAAGTGGAGGTCATAAAAAGATATGGCATTGCAGGGAAAAAATACAACACTTGAATAGTATTTTAGAGTGCTGCAGCAATCCAAAATGATGGCCCACAATCCATGTCCCCAACCAGAAGGCAAGGGAAGAGGGAGAGAAGGGTCACTGAAAGCCTGGGCACAGGAGAATAAAAAAGGTAAATAGTAGGGTGCGGGACTAGGAAAAGGAAAGAAATCAGGCAGGCTGTAAGAAGAGAAGGGAGGGAAAAACAGAACAGCAGGAAATGGTGAGAACCCTTGGAAGTTCCCCCACTTGAATTTTCTAATTACTGCTCTCAGAGCTTGAAGAAAACTATTTTTGTTTTTGTAAACCAATACAGTTATATGAAAACAGCTAATTTTTGTCACACAAAACCATATTTAAACATATTGTTTATAAAGTACTGTAGAAACTCAATGTCTAACTTCTGTTGCCAATATAAAAAGGAATTTTACCTGGAGACTGCGTGAGCATCATTGAGGGTGATGGGGTAACTGTACTATGGTAAGATGTGGGGGGTGATGTCAAAGGATAAGCCCCTGGTGCTCCTGTCTGTTTTGAAGATTGCTGAAACAAAGTTACTATTAGGCATAGCAAAACATGTATTTTGAAAATATTACTCCTTTATAAGCTAATATTTGGAGAGGCATTTGATTTCCCCAAAATATTTCTGACCAACTGGGCAGAGCAAGTAGTCCTTAACAACTACTTCATATTCATTCCCATTTCTAGGGAATAACATTTCCTTTCTCACCCTCAATCATGGATAATGTATCAAACAATTATTCACATCCAAACCTCTGAAGCAGCCCTCAAACTCTGGTCTGGGCCTTTGCTTCTGAGAGGCATTGTGGTTTTTTATTCTTTGTCTGTAATGCACTACTTTGAGATAGCAGTTTAGGGTGGCAACTTGCACATTAACATCCTGCTGTATACAATGAAATCCAATGAACTCCCATATGGCTCTGCTCATGTATTACTACTTTGTTGCTGTCAATACTTCAAAATATACAAAGCATGCATTTGCCATAATCATAGCTCTTTATCTTAAATTTGCAGTGTGAGCATTTATGAATGTACATATAGATACAACCTGCTGTTGAGGCTGAAGCTGTGATATTAATGAATCCATCATGTCCCCTCCAATAGGAGATGGTGGATTATCATCTTCATTGACAGATCGTCTTCGAGCATCCTGATTGCTGTCCACAAACATGTTCAGGAATGTCTGCAGACAGATTATTTAGATTAATATGTGTTCCTATTAGATATATAGAACAAAACCATATTAATTTTTTAGCGTGTGTTTCCTAAGATTAAAAATATAAGTATACCCAGGGCTTGCTTTGTAGAAAAAAGACCATCAGGAACTCATTTGCATATTAGGTCACACCTCCTGCCATCAAGACAGCCAAAGCTGCATTCCTGGTCAAAAAAAGCCCTGAGTATACCACATTCTAAAGCACAACAGAATCAGAAGCATACTGTGTTGGCTGAACATGGGTCCAGAAATGTTCTTGACAGTTTGCCAACAGTGAGCATACCTTTTCTTTTGGCAAGTAAATTTGTGGTAACCTGCCCAACTGCCCAAGGTACAGATAGGGGCTCATCCCTGACCAATTATAGAACTTCAGAAGGAAGGATAAGAAATTAATACACTCATCACTTCCCATCACTTGTGCATACAAAAATACAGATAGTCTTCCTCCTTACCTCTTTCCCTCTTCAAAGTGACTCATCTTTGTAGCTGTACTGAACTTCAAAGGTACTTCAGTACAGCAAGGCTACTCACTGCCATACAGTCACCACGGGTAAAATTTCAGGCCATCTAGTGGCTATATGGGACCCTGGACAAATATTTCCTTCCTGCCCTGCTTATACTACCTAGAGCTAACCCAGCATACAAAAACAAATCACCCACCCTCCCAGGAGCCCCATAGTAATCAAGGTCTCTGGAATCATGTTCCCTTGTCTGTAGCTCAGATTTGGGAGCAAATTACAAATTTGGGCTTGCTATTAAGGGCAGCCAAAATCTGTGAATTCCTGTGGCTGTGAGACAACTGTTCTTTGGAAGTGGCACATCCTTTATACATTAAAAAATATAAGCTATGCTACCAAAAAAAGTTATTTTGATAAATATCAATGGTATTATCCAAAATTCTTTATTCCAGTGTTCCTACACAGCCTGTATATTTTATTAAACTAATATGCAATGTAGGTACAAAATAGTGGACTACAATTTAAAAATGAAGTACTGAAAATATTTGGGATAGGGGTGGTGGGAATCCAGATAAGCTTTTAAAAAGACAAATTTACATTGATAAAGTCATTAATTCATTAGTTGACCTCTACTGACAAAAATGTAAAGCTGTCATTAGGGTTTGTAGAATCTTTCAGGATCAAGTGCCGTGTTCTACTGGAGAAAGTTTTCCTTCCAGACGTTTCGTTCTCAGCTGCAGAGAACATCCTCAGTGGCGTTGCAGCCGGAGCAGGTGCTCAGAACTTCTTGGCTGCTGTGCATTGAGTGGGGCCAGGGCTGCTGGAGAGCTGCTATTTCTAGGCTGGAGGGGGTGTGATGAAAGGGCAATTCGTTTGTGGATGTGCCCATTGTTTGGTGGGGCTTCCTGGAAGGGTAGTGATAAGGAAACTGGCTGTTGAATGTGACCATTGTTCCGTGTTAATTGCTGGGAGGGTTGGAAGGGGTTTGAAGATAAGGAAGATGGTTGTTGACTGTGCTGATTGTTCTGTGGAATTTGCTGGTTGTTCTGAGACTTTCTGCAATTTATAGTCTGTAGGGTGTTTTGCAGAGCTGGGTACCAAGATTGGTGGATGAAAATGCCTTCTTCTTTTCTGTTAAAATTGTGCTGGTGTTTGTAAATCTCAATAGCTTCTTTGTTCAGGCGGGTATGATAATGTGAGACCGTAGAAAGGACTTCAGTTCTTTCAAAGTGGTTCCACGGCACTTGATCCCGAAAGATTCTACAAACCCTAATGATGTTACCAGCCGTGAAAACCTGAAATCTTTGATAATGTAAAGCTGCTTTACAACAGAGTTAGAACACTGGTTCATCTAGGCCACCACAGTCTACACTCTGTTGACAATTCTCCTAGACCTCAGGTAGGGGTCCTTCTTTAAACTAGAAAGATCAGAGACTGAATCTGGGATTTCAAGCATGTAAACCATGTGCTCTTTTGCTGACTCCTCTATTGGCATTGAACACTCATGTAATCTAGAGCAGTGTTCCAAGGTATGCAAGAACATATAGCATCTGTAGGATGTTACCACTCAACACTCTTAAGGAACACTGTATGAAGCAGTCTAAAATTTAAACGTGATTGAAAAGACCAACAGTGAAGTGATCCTGATTCAATCAGCTTTTCCTCTTAAGCAATTTTTTTCTGAAATACCAGTGGGAGCTCACCTATTGCCCTCCCTAAATATACAGTGGAATGCAGACACAAAGAATAATCACCTTTAGACCAGGGGCAGGATAAAACCCTTCAACAATTTTGCTATTGTCAAAAAGACTATATGCACCATCACGAATTGCGACAACCCCACGGCTCTGGCAGTAAATGTCAATACAATACATGTTCCTGAAGGCCAGCCTAATGTGCGTGGGTGACTGAGGCAGAATTGAGAAACATTGGTAGGCAGTGTTGGTGCGTTGTGTCAATCCCAGCATTGGCACAGTTGGGAGCTTATTGATAGCATTTAATGGAGCCTGAGTATCATATAAAACCTGCAAGAGAACACAGAATTTGTTTACTTTCACAACAGCCAACCACAATTACTGACCCATCAGATACACACAGCCAATGTAAATGCAGCTTTAAAACTATTTTTATCTCCAGTAATACTCCACTGGCTCATGTATTATTAAATATTCATATCATTCATTTTCCTACTGAGGGAATGTGAATCAAAAGCAACCCATTAACAGCAGATTTATCCTTAGCAGCCCCACATCTTGTTGTGGCCTCCTGGCAAAAAGATACAAAGAGTAACAGAATCTGTTATTTTTGTATTTCAATTACATGATATAATGGGCAGACAATGTTTTTGGCACTGATATATGAATGCCTGGGAAAAATCCCAAGCTTATTCAGTTCCCTCTTCTTTAGCACACCATGAGTCAACTAGATGCTTCCTGGGTTTTGGTGCACAATTCACCATAATTTCTGAACCAGCAAACTATACTTCAGGCTCACATAACTAAGTCTCCAAACTGGGAACCAAACGTTGTTTTTGAGCTTGGTTTCCTGTGCAAGGGCAAACCACAGATTGCAAATTCAGATACAACAGCAAACTATGGCTTGGCAAAAGCAAAACAGGTTCCCTCCAGGATAATTCATACTGCATTATACCATGATTTGGTTGTATACGTAAAGCAAACTACTAAGACTCCTTCCTTTGAAAAAAAAATTCATTTCTGGGTACAATTCAAAGTAGTCAGTTAAAGCTTGCCTGGTACCTACTTAACAGTCCTTCAGACAAGCTAAAACATATTTTCTTTACCCAAGTTTCCAGCTGAAACATTCAATCTTTATTAAGAGGGTTTATTTTAAAATGGTTCTAGCACAAGAGCTGCTTTATGGATATTATTTTAGGCTTCTTAATCTTATTTTTGTGTCTTGTTGTATGTTCTGTTTTAATTTTGATATTTTTTGTTTATGATTTTACTGTTTGTTACTTTGTGAGCTGCTTCTGGAAAAGCAGCAGATAATTTTTGGGGGCGGGTGGGTGGGTGGGTGGGGTGGGAATACATACATACTTGTAATAGCTGGACTACATTTGGTGATTTATTGAACATTTCTTGGAGCTGATGCAGGATAGTATTATGACAGTTACTACATCCTGAGTTTGGTCCAACTGTTCCCAATGATATGTGGAATTTCTGATGTACAGAATTCCACTGTATGCTGATCTGTAAATATAAAAAAAAGTTTAGAAATATAAATCCAAAGAAAATAACCCTTGCATAGCATTTCATATATATTAATATGACCAGAATATCTAACTTACTGACAGCATTTGAGAATCTCATTAAAATGCCATGCTCCTTTCACAAAAAATTTATCTCCCTTCTTTACCAAATTTTATTGCAATCTTCAAGTTCAACTCCACCGACTTAGGTTAAACAATGGCAAAAAAGATCTTGATACAGTCAACTCAATTGACTCTTGGACTAACTGTCGGTGATCCTTTACATTCAAATCCTATAACATTTCTATCAGAACCCAACTTAATAAAACCATCATGAGATGGTACACCACACCCCAAAAACCACATCACGTGCACAACTCACTCTCACCATTACGTTGGAAAGGATGCCAAATCACTGGTAGTTATTTACATTGTTGATGGGATTGCCCACCAGCACAAATCTTTTGGAAATCTGTAGTATTCCAAATAAAATCTATTACAGAATTTTACATTCCTTCTAGACCTGAAATTTTCTTCCTGAACATGTGGCATTTTTGTATTTCATGTCCAACTCAACGTACCCTTTTGCAATACTTATGTGCTACTAGACTCACTATTGCTAAATCCTGGAAATCTTCTAATCCTTTTACCATCTCAAACTGGCTCAGGAATGTGCAAGAATTTTGCATACTAGACAAAAATCACTGAATCTTTACAATGTATGGATTCAGAAGACTTTGATTCCAAATTCATGGCTATCTGATTTTCTTTCCTAGAATACCTTGCTACCAGTGTTCCCTTTAAGCTGAGTTAGTGTGAGTTAGCGCACAGATTTTTAGCCTCCAGTATTGATGTCTATTTTTCAATGTTTTGATTCTTATTGCCTGCTTCTGTTACATGTATACTATCAATTCTTCAATAAAGTTGTGTGTTGTTTTATATATATATATACACACACACACACACGTACATACATACAATTTAAAAAAAATCTTTAATAAGAATCCTCAGGAAATACGATAACCATAAAACAAAGAAGGATATGTTTTGAAGAAACAGATTTAGTAGAATATTTTAAGTGATAACATTGTAAAATTATTGTGGTAGAACCACTCCACTCCCCTGCCCTCCCCTTTCAGCTCACAGCCCAGTCAGGAAGCTGGGGCAGAAATTAGCTTCTTGCCCCTCCTTTCTGATAGTGTGCCTCCACCCCAGGTAAAAATCAGTCCCCCTTCCTGGTGTCATCCAAGGTCAACACAATAGGGGTGTATTCCTTTACAATTCAAGCGGCAAGGCAGTGAATAAGGAAGTGAGCAGACTCTTTAAACAATGTCACTTCTACAAGGCACAAATTCAGAATAGATACAAGAAAGTTTCTAGGTACAGCTAGTTACTGGCTCATTACTTAACAATCCTTGCAACATCTGGTCTTTGCAAGTATGCTGTCCCACCCCAGTCACGCCTAAAAGCATCCTCTAGTGTCATTCCTGTCTATCATTCCTTATCGCAAACATACACGATTATGCTTCTCTCAACAACGATCAAAAATGCAATGACAATCTCCTACAAAAAGAACAGCCCCCCTTTCCAGACCTCTTCTCTTGTGGATTCCTGGTACCTTAATCTCAGTGCCAGGTCCTGGGGCCCAAGGCTGCCAGAACACAGACTTTTCAATCAAGAGATATTAACACATCACAGAGTTAGAACGTTAACTGAATGCATTTATTTCAACTGATTTGAGGAATTATTGTATCAGTATGTATTTAGGATACAATAAAAATTAATGACATTCTACAAAAGTGTCCAAGACTTGTTCATAACAAGATAGTGTATCAAAAATATTTACATTGGAGCAAAGGTTTAATTTAAGGTCATTATTAATAACTAGTCAGACATCACCACTGCAGAGTTGCCCACAGCTGTAGAATTTATCCAACCTCATTTCCAAACAGAATAAAAGTGCCCCTTTCCATCACTGTAACTATCACAACATATCTTACCTATCAGCCACTCATCCTACAAGAAGTATGATTAACCGCAGTCTCTCTTACTGTCTATACTGAACATTCTGAGAAACACAGTACCAAAGAGAGTGAAATGCCTCTGCCATTTGGGGCTGCCAACTGGAAATCTAGATAAGGAATGAGTGAGCAGTACAGTTAATTAACATTGTTCCACAACCTAGTGGTATCTCAGGCAGAGAAGGGTTCTCTTCTCCCACCCTTCTGGTGCTAACAAGCTCTGTGTACTGAAAAAGGGTGGGGAATATATTACACCAAGAAGTCAGACAGGCCCCTGACTGTATTTCTGTTTAAATCAATCTACAGTGGGGAACATTCTATAGTAGAACCAAGGAAGAGATGTTTTTCCTTTGTCTGCTTGTACTTCTGGTTTGTGGAAACACTACTTTGGCTGAAGCAGTTAAGCAGTTGTTTTTGCAACCACCTTGGTAACTTTTAGTAAATACTAAACATGGGACTTGCACCTTGGAACAGTAGGGTCGTATCCTACAAATGTTCTGCTGGTGGAAACTCTTGTTTGCTTCCCTTCCTCCAGTGAGGAATCAGGAGCCCCTTGTAGGCAAAAAACCCATATGAATCAGGGGGCTGCAGTTAGGAGGGGAATGGAGCAAGATAACCCCTCTTCCCTCTGCAGCCAGTAGGACATCAATAGAATGCAAACCTATAATTTCTATCAGCAAAAGATTCAATTTTTGTACTTCAGTCCTTTTCAGTGTAAATAAATATCAAGTCCCATCATTCATACCATGTTTTGGGACAGCTTCACATACATATTAATCCTAAAATATTAAAGGCACAACCTCTGCTCCAGCATCAACATAACAGCCTAAGAGATGAACCAACTTATGCAAATACCCTAGTGAAAGGGCTAGAACGTTCTTTTGCAGACAATTTTCCATAAAGATAACAATTTACAAAGTGATTTCAGATAGCTCTTCATTGCCCAGTGCACTTAAGGGGAAAAGGAAAAAAATGTGAACGATCACTTTTGGTAAGAAACCATAGCATAGTAACAGCTCAAAACATAACTACCTGGCACATATTCATAGCTAAGGTAGTACTTACAGAACTTCCCTTCGTAGTTCCATAACAAATAATTAATTTCCGGTAATTGTAGATACGGACCTCTGAAAAAATATTTAGGTGGCTGGGTATTTCTTCACAGGTGAAAAGATGTTGGAGGAGGGGTAAATAGAAAAATAAAGGTTAACTGTTTTGGTAGAAAATATACAAAAAAATACAATAATAAAGGAAAACGTCTTTATACCTGGCAAGGACCGTGCAAACTCCAAAACACACTCATATAATCGAGCAATGCTATTCCAATCATTGAGGAACATATCAACTACTTTTCGGCCACCAACTGGTTCAGACAACTGGCTTTCATATGTTAGGTAAACATGTCGAGTTGGGCCTAAAAGATTAAACAGGTGGTAATGTTATTCTGACATACAAAAGATATAAGCAGAAAGTGGGAAATATGCAAGAGAATTGTGAAACTAACCTTGCTCCCTAGAAGAGGTGCTAATAAGTGGACAATTTGCAAATACTAGTTCAGCAACCCATGTGCGATTATTTCTGCCCTGCAATCGGAAAGTGCAATCAAGAAGGCAACGGTCCAGAGCCTTCTGTGTTTCTTCACTTGTACCTTTACATGGTGGAATTCTGTTGAATAAGAAGAAGGCTTAACACCACTGTATGTCTCATGCTTGCACCACTCAGCATCTTACATTCAAAATTTCCAGACAGATGTTTGACTTTTACAATGAAATGTCCTTGAAAGAAAATTTGAAAAGAGCTGAAAAACATTAAAGGGTGATGTGCTCTTTTCTAATTTATGAAATGTATCACTGTAGAAAGAGGAACCTGACTTTTTAAGTGTAGTGACTAAAATGAAGTAGAATGGGCTTCTTGACTGATAAAAGTTAATCAAGAATTAGGAGATAAAGCATAGAGAGTATCCAAATTATTATAATGTGCCATCACTTAATTCCCTTTCAGTATCAATTTAATTCTTGGTTAAAATTTAAGCTCATCAGGGTCTAGCAACAGATTCTAACAGCCTAAGTTACATTGACTCAGCACACTGGATTTTAATCAAATAACTAACATCATTTGTTACAGTTTCAGAACACAGGTTCTAAAGTAATATAGATCTGAGGAAGTTCTAGGCAATATGGTAGCACTTGGGATTTGTACAGGAAGCTGCATGCTGGCTTCATGATCCTTTAGCAAAAAGGAGTCAGAAACCATGACATTTCAAAATTTTGTAGCCAGCAAGAACAGTCCTGGGCTAAACTGCATGCATTGTGGCTGGCAAGGAAAAACATACTCATCTCTCTCCAGTATCTCTTTAACTCTCCATCAAATGAGGAAGGCCACTGTAACAAGGCCATTTTGACTTCCCAATCCACCCCGATTCCTACTCCGTAACAACATACCTTCACTAAACTCACTAGGCAAATGAGCCAAAACTCTGTAATTTTATGCTTTGCTCAGGGATGCACAACATCTTTGTTTAAAAATAGTCTCAAAGTTTTAATTCTGTAACATATTAAATACACCTCTTCCATCACTTATGAATACTGCACTTATATTGATGAAAGCATAGAATAGTTTCCTTACTTTAACAAACGAATCGCATGACTGAAGCCATCTCCTTCAACTTGGAGTCCTTGATGTGGAATCTCCATATTGGATAACTGGGAAAGAAAAAACATTCACATGAGATTCTGGATTTTTAAAAAATCTCATAGCAAAATAAAGGTCTTTGCTAAATAATATCTAGTTATAACTGGTAGTGATAGTGAGTACTGATGTTGTGATCCTCTTCTCGAGCCCTACTCTCTGCACCCTCACCTACAGACATAGAGATGAGGGAAACTAGAGAAATGGCTATGGTGGCACCTCATTTTTGAACTGCTGTCTTCCCTTGAAGCTCACTTAACACCTGCTTTACTCTCCTTTAAGCACTAGGCTAAAACATTCCTTTTTTTAATGCAGACTTTAACTAAGGGGTTTCTTCTTTCTGCGCTTTTGTATGGTCCAGCCCCTAGCCTGACACTGTTTTATCAATATAATTTTAGACTGCTGTGTTTTGTGCTTTTTGCTCTGGCTTGCTTGTATTGGATGCTTTTACTGGCATATTTTAATTGTTGACCTGGATTGTTTACGCTTTTATTGTTATGATTTTATTTATTGTTTTTATTTGTTTAATTGTATTCTTGATTTTGCTTTATTTGTTGTTCTAAAGATCTGGAGACTAGGCATACAAATCTTCTAGATAATTAAATACTGCAGAATAGTAAAAATCCACTTAGGCTTGGGCAAATCCTGTTTCTCCAGAAAGCCTACGTTCATCTGAACAAGATAAAGTCGGTTCCTACTCACAAAACTATTCTTTTACTAAATAATCATCATACTTGTTGTGGGTGTGTGCCATGCTTCTTAGATCAATCATATGCAACTCCATAAAATGAGTGACTGACACATACCGCAGCTGCTAAAAATCAGCATTTCCTATAACATATTTTCATTATGAGTATGCAGCAGCCTTCACTGAGGACACTGTACTTTGCCAATCTACATGATCAGCCATGCCACCAACGATGACTCACCTGATGCAACATCATGCTGGAAAAGCCTGGCCATTCAAAGTGATTGCAAAGGAATAAGGGGCTGTGGTTAGCCTTGCAGACAGCAAATACTCTAAGTCATTTTACAGACTGAAGTAAAGATTTGTACTCCCACAAACTCATTCCCAGAAATGTCAGGCTAGTACGGAGAAAGTCTATTTTATACCCACTTGCCAAACCTTTCCTTTGCCAGTGAGAAACTTTATTCCCAACTTTGGACAGGACTCCTCCCTTCTTTATAATACTTCCAGCTGCTTTCACTCAAACTATTCTCACCTAATGCCACAAATTCTTTATTTGCCAAGTTACAAGGCTTTTCAGTGATTTCATGATCGACCAAACTGATTAAATGTTAACCACTAATGGATATTCATAGTAGTACATTCCCACTGTGGTTCAGAAAACAGTTTATCAGTTCTCCAGCACACAGTGTCCCTTGGCCAGTGATAGTTCAGAAAATTCTTTCCACTCTGGTAAATTCTGTGCTGCATGCGGCAGGCATAACAGGAACAGGAAGCTCATCCTCTTAGCTTTCTCGTGGACAAGCAACCTTTCCCCCTTCTTTTGAAATTCTTACAAAGTTGCTGATTAAAAGGGACTGACTGATGACCAAACTAACCAAACCAGTAGAAAACATTTGTTACTTACCTCCATCCGAAGTCCTATAAATGGCATATTTGTATCACACATTGCTACAATGTGAGCTAGAACTTTATTGAAGGCACATATTTCTCCAGACCGTTTTGGTTTCTTGGGTTCTGTGGTACATGGGTCACCAGACAGCTAGAAAACACAAACATCTTTTAGCAAGGTGCCATTTCTACAAACTGCCAAAACCAGATCATCACTGTTCAAGTTTAAAATAACAAGTATGAGGGAAAACATGAAAGCTACATGTTTTGAATGACCCATGTAAGCAGCCCTCCCTCCAAAGAGCTCAGGGCAGCTTACATGGCTCCTCCATCCTTCATTTTATCTTCACAATAACCCTGTGAGATAGGATAGGCTGAGTGGTTCAGCTGAGGCTGAGTAGTACAGTTTTCCAGCTGAGTAGAGATTTGAACACAGGTCTCCCTGGTGCTAATGCAATATTTTAACCCCATTAAACAACTCAATAAGTCTAAGCATTAGACATTTAGCATTTAACTGGCTGTCTGAGATTGTATCATTCTGAATAACCAAGATTACAGGACTTTCATCCTCATCACTGGGATTTTCATGACAAGTTAGGCATTCCATCTTGCTCCCATTCCCACAAATTTCTAGTATCATATTTTGGAAAGCAAGCATCAAATTTAGCCACAAGCCTATACATGGAAGAAAATAAACCCTTGAAATTATTTGTGTGTTAGACACCAAGGCTTTTTTCTGGTCCACCTTCTAAATAACTGCATGCTAAATGGATGCTGCTGAGAAATAGACGGTTACTGGAGTTAGAAGACCATAATTAGAAATTTGGTTGGCATGGATATTTGTGGTATAATAAAGTTATAATGTGGATTTTAAAAATCATTATGTAAGAAATGCCATCCTGTGAATGTGGAATAAATATAAATTTAGTCTTTGTCACAAAACACCTTTGTGGCTTTCTACATAGGAAGCATTTGATAAACAAAAAATGATAACTAAGCATAAGTGGTTAACGTATCATAACATATTAAGACTTCTCTCAAGGGGAATGTAAAATCAAACTAAGAAAAGATTTGATAACAGAAGGACATACTTGTCAAGAGGTTGTAATGAACAATTACAAGATAAAGCATATAAAATGTTTATGGTTTTGAATAATCTAAGACTTAATTTGAATCAGAACGATCATGCTATTGCCAAAATGTATAAAATTTTGTTTAATTTTGAAACAAAAGAATATGGGAAAGAATCTATGGGCTAAAAACTTTGAACATAATATAGAAATGGAACAATGGGAAAATATGAGGAAGGGCCTCAAATTTATGTTAAGCTCCAGTCCTAAACTCTGCTCACGACCTGAGTTTGATCCTCGGTGGAAGCTGGGTTTTCAGGTAGCTGGCTCAAGGTTGACTCAGCCTTCTATCCTTCCGAGATTGGTAAAATGAGTACCCAGCTTGCTGGGGGGAAAGCGTAGATAGCTGGGAAAGGCAATGGGAAACCACCCCGTTAAAAAAAAAGTCTGCCGTTAAAACGTTGTGAAAGCAACGTCACCCCAGAGTCGGAAACAACTGGTGCTTGCACTGGGGACCTTTCCTTTCCCAGTCCTAAAGAGAATTTTTAATATATTGATGGTATATGTCACCAGATAAATTAGCTAGAATGTATCTCAAAAATATGTTGCATATCTAGAATATATCTTGAGTATATGTTGGAAATGAGAACAAAATGGAAGAACATTTATGGCAGACATGTAATGAAGCTAAACAAATTTGGACACAAATTCACTCTTTTAATTCAGAAGAATCTAAAGACTAATGTTCAAATGAAACCAGAGGATAAAGAAACTTAAAGAGATGTCTAAACTTCCTTCCTTGATTAAAAAAAAGATATTATCTACATTTATTGCTAAATAGAAACACTTCATAGACTTTTTTTTTTAACAGGAAATTGAAAAAAATGAATGGATGAAATGTGGATTTGAGGATTAAGGGTGATCTTGAGTATATGTTGGAAATGAGAACAAAATGGAAGAACATTTATGGCAGACATGTAACGAAGCTAAACAAATTTGGACACAAATTCACTCTTTTAATTCAGAAGATTCTAAAGACTAATGTTCAAATGAAACCAGAGGATAAAGAAACTTAAAGAGATGTCTAAACTTCCTTCCTTGATTTAAAAAAAGATATTATCTACATTTATTGCTAACTAGAAACACTTCATAGACTTTTTTTTTAACAGGAAATTGAAAAAAATGAATGGATGAAATGTGGATTTGAGGATTAAGGGTGACAAAAAGATTAGAGGTTAGAAAAAAAGAGAAACATTTCTTTGGTACTGAGAGAGCAAGTGTTAAGTTTGTAATTTCACTTGTATTTGTCATGGAGAAAATTGGAAGCCAATTTTTTATATTTTCTTTTTTTTCTATTCTATTTACTTTACCTTTTAGTTCTGTACCTCTTTTCTCTTAATATATTTTTGGGGGTTTATTTTTTTCTTGTTATTTTAAAATTTCCTTAATAGAATTCACTGAGGGGAAAAACCTGTATCAGTGCATGCTACAGTTAACTAGAAGAAAGTCAAAGAAGGGCTTTGATACCACCGATAAGATTCAGAAGATGGTTATCATCTGGACACAATAAATATGATGACTTCTGAATTCAATAATCTTGCCCTATGGTCCGAGATCTGCACATGCAAGACTCAAGATAAACAATATACTGTCGCATGCTTAAATCTATGTCCCAGATCTGATGCATGCTAGCTATTATGGACATAAAGATTTGTTTTTAAAAAGCAAATTTATAAATGTAGAACATTAAGAACATAAGAGAAGCCATGTTGAATCAGGCCAATGGCCCATCCAGTCCAACACTCTGTGCCACACAGTGGCCAAAAAACCCAAGAGCCATCAAGAAGTCTACCAGTGGTTCTAGAAGCCCTCCCACTGTGCTCCCCCCAGCACAAGTATACAGAGCATTACTGCCCCAGAGAGTTCCAACAATAAACTGTGGCTAATAGCCACTGATGGACCTCTGCTCTATATGCTTATCCATTCTCCTCCTAAAGCTGTCTATGCTTGTAGCTGCCACTTCCTGTGCCAATGAATTCCACATGTTAATCACCCTTTGAGTGAAGTAGTATTTCCTTTTATCTGTTCTAACCCAACTGCTCAACATTCTTATTTTATAAATCAACTAAAAGTCTTAATTTGAAATGCCTTTTTAGTAAATCTTCTGGATGAATGGAACACTTGAAGAGTGGAGAACAAAGAACACTTCCCACAAGCCAACATGATGGAAGAGAAGAAAACCTTTCAGAGGGAGAATGTTCCTGATAAAAATGTGCAAATAGCTAATGAACTATCTCTTTATGCTCCCAAAAGACACAGATATTTTTATGTGTTTTCAAAAAGTATAAGGAAATGCTTCACTAAATTCTTCTTCTTTCTGCTCACAAATACCTGCACAAATCAACAGCATGCGTTCTCTAAAAACATGACAGATATTGATCCAAACAGGTTATTAGCTTATGAAATTAGTTCTACTTTAGAATAAGTGAGTACTTTCAGTAGAAAGAAAACAATGTTGTTGTTTTTTAAATTCAGAGCCTACTGTTAGTTTCATACCTTGCGTTTTGTGCCACTTTTTGCTTGCCTCCTGCTTTTTGTGTCTAAAACCAGTTCTTCAATATTTGGTTTAAACTGCTGCAGCAGAACTGCAGTCGCAGGGTTGTCATCTCCTTCAGGATAGCTCACAGAGAGAAAGTAATACTTGTATTCCAACTGTGTGGGGTTGCTGAAAACATCAAACATTTCCACTACCTATATTGTGATGAAAGAAATGGCACTCAGTTTGAAAAATGTTCCAGCTTATAACTGAAGAGTTGTCGCCTCGCCATACCACCAGTTGCTAAACAGGGCATCAGAGACCAACCTGGAAATGCCAGCATGAGTACAAGGTTCACAAGAAGTTTACATGCTCTAACACAGATTGTGCATTATTTGTATTATTTTCACAAACCATGGCAGAGGTCAAACTACAGCTGACAGAATGTATCTATTCTAAACTTCTTCCAAACAAGTGAGAGTCATTTGTTGAAATGTGAAGTGAAATTATTTTAACATGATTTCAGAAACTACAGACAGAGAAAGTATGTAATAACACCAAACAAGAGTTAAAACTTGTGTTTCTTGAACAGTAGGTCCCTGTCTCAGCCCCCCTCCTGCAATTTGAGGGGTGTTTCAACTAATGATGGCAATATTGCTGAGGGGAGGGGATGACTGCTGTTCCAAGCATATTTATTTAGACAGACTACTGCACATACAAATCTAACTTTTAATATTCCAGCCAATAGACTGAAATTTTAGTTGGCTAGTTTCTTGTCCAGGGGACCAACCATTCTTAACACGGCAAAATCAAAACAAAAACAAAAAGTAAAATAAGAAAAATAAAAACAGGGAAACTGGAATTGTTCCCTGTCATCTGACTGACAAGCAAAGCACTGAGCTCATCCCAGCAGGCATCTCACAGGAATACACACTCAACTTGACCACAGTCGGACTTTCTTGCATCTCATGGCTTGGAAATCTTTCCCTGTAGCTACACAGGGGGAAAACACTTCCTTGGTCTGAAACTGAAAACAAGCAGCATCTCTTCCTTAACGCAGAGAACTAATTCCGGCCACCCTCCAGATCCTTGATGCAGGAGGCCTTTGTCCCTGCAGACAGCATCTGCTTGGAAACAGTGGTGTGTACAAGTATCAAGACACTTGCCTCAGAACCTCCTAGCATTTTGTGATTGGCCCCACCCCAAAACAGTCACCACTCTTCCTCAAAATTCTGAGTGCCCACAAGCTCAACAGGGTTATAAACCCCTGCCTTAGGCCCGGCAGCAAGCCAGATCAGGTTCCAATTTCATCTGGTCCCTGGTGGCCCAACCACATTTTGATTCAAAATATAATAGAAGTTTGCCCATAGTTTAGATCAAAGTTTCCAAGCTGTAAGGAAGTTATTCCAGACTGTCATATTTTGTCTTGATATTCTATGCCAGGGGTGGCCAAACTTGCTTAATGTAAGAACCACAAAGAATAAATGTTTGAGAGCCACAAGACATGAATGTCAGATGAAGGAAGGAAGTTGGGGGAGGGAAGAGGGAGAGGTGGAAAGAAAGCAATTTTAAATGTATTCTCCAAGCTGCTGACTGGCTTGTCTTGGAGAAGTAATTTAAGAGACAAATGCCTTCTCCAAGCCAGCTGACAGTGTTGGGGGCTTCAAGAGCCACACAGTATGTGTGAAAGAGCCACAGTTTGGCCACCCCTGTTCTATGCAGTGTGTGGGTAGCATGCAAATGGCCAAACAACAGAAGGATTCTGAGAACACAGAAATTGCCCATCCCTGCCTTCAATTAACTGCAAGGAAATAAAAAGAAAATGTGAGAGTCTGCTAGAGAGAGGGAAAAGAAGAGACCGTGGCTTGCTAAAAATGGACAGTATGCTATGCACTGGTAACTCAAAGATCAAAGCAGTGATTACAACTAGCTTCTCTTCATTCATCTTCCACTTGGAAAAAAGGCCCATTTTGCTTGCTTCATTCCAGAGACATAGGAAAATTTGCACTATCTCTTACAATGTAATACTGTGGAAGTCGGGTGAGCTTGATGAAGAGCTTTTGATTGGAGAGAAGTCCCACAGGGTGAGAAGCATAATTAGCTAGTTGTAGCGTTTCACTGCTGACTGTAGGCAAATGTTTTATTGATTGTTTGCAACGCTGCTGCCCGAGCCAAAACCTTAATGGGAGAAGAAAGGGGAAAGACAGAAAATCACTGATATTCATACAAAATACTTCTTATTTGTCTTCTGACATCTATCATCATGTGTTTGACTATAATCATTCAGAAACCATGCAGCCACTTTACACATTTTGATTCAAGGTGCATACCTAAGATGTTTTACACAAACACGAAATGTGAAGTGTGACTCTGACAGATGTATTTGTATAAATTCATCCAACTGTCACAGAGTCAAAACTATCAACTGCTGCCTGTCAGTATATATGTGACTGATCAATGTAATTCATGTAAGTAGGAATGATCTCTCTTTCTACACACACACACAATACAATCACAAAGTTATGTTGGATTTTGTGTGTGTGGTCATTGGGTTACATCCAGAGGGCTACAGAGCAGGAGGGCAAATAGTTGTTGGTGCAAGAGGTTTTGCTGGCAAGAGGGGAAAGATTTCACCAGGCTGTCCCATTTCATTGTAGTTCCCTGGGCTGTGTGGCCTTTTGCCTAAGTGGGTCCCATAACAACCTATTTCAACTTTTCAGAGACCTTCTGAGTTGCTATGGGAAGTGGGAAAGATCCACTTCTGTTGGAGCTTCACTAAACAAACCCTTCACATTTGCAAGACTACATTTCTCTTCTTTGAACTACATAATTTACATGGGAGTTAAAAATATACCAGGAACAAAGAAGTCTTTATCCAAAGCAATTTACAGTCTAAGAATTTCAAAAACAGGTTTGATCAAATGAAATGGCACTGTCCAGGATGTTTATATCAAGCTCAATAGTATGTGGGAGACATTGTATGCTATCAAAGTTATTTACCAACAGTGCACAAAAGTTGATAGGAGTGATTAATTTATACATTCATTCACAACTAGCTCTGCAAGAACTTTGATTAAAAGTTTTAGAAACAAATTGCACCTTAACATGTTATCAATTATCACTAACTTGGAATCTAGGTATTTAATCTTGTTGATAAAAATATATGCTCAAGAAGAAGCAACCTGCACTATGATTTTGTCTGTAAGACTGACTAGATCCAAGGAAAGTGTTTCATAAACATAAATTTGTGGTACAAAGCTTGTAAGAGAGAGTAAAGCAATACAAGGGAAGGGGAAAAAACCCTTGGCTACTTGCTGAACTGGTATATGTTTGGCAGGGTAACATCTCCGTATAGTTACAATAGGAACTGTTACTGGAATTCATAGAATCAGAGTTGGAAGGGACCTCCAAGGTCATCTAGTCCAGCCCCCTGCACAATGCAGGAAACTCACAAACACCTCCCCCTAAATTCACAGGATCTTCATTGCTGTCAGATGGCCATCCAGCCTCTGTTTAAAAACCTCCAAGGAAGGAGAGTTCACCACCTCCCGAGGAAGCCTGTTCCACTGAGGAATTGCTCTAACTGTCAGGAAGTTCTTCCTAATGTTGAGTCAGAAACTTTTTTGAATTAATTTCAACCCATTGTTTCTGTTCCTACCTTCTGGGGCCACAGAAAACAATTCCACACCATCCTCTATATGACAGCCCTTCAAGTACTTGAAGATGGTGATCATATCACCTCTCAGCCGTCACCTCTCCAGCCTAACCATCCCCAGCTCCTTCAACCTTTCCTCATAGGTCTCCAGACCCCTCACCATCTTCGTTGCCCTCCTCTGGACCCGTTCCAGTTTGTCTATATCCCTCTTAAAATGTGATGCTTAAAACTGAACACAATACTCCAGGTGAGGTCTTACCAGAGCAGAGTAAAGCAATTCCATCACATCACGTGATCTGAACACTATACTTCTGTTGATACAGCCCAAAATGGCATTTGCCTTTTTAGCCACCGCATCATACTGTTGACTCATGTTCAGGGTATGATCCACTAAGACCCCTAAATCCTTTTTGCACATACTACTGCTAAGACAAATCTCCCCCATCCTATAACCATGCACTGGATTTTTCCTACCTAAATGCAGAACTTTACATTTATCCCTGTTAAAATTCATTTTATTGGTTTAAGCCCAGTTTTCCAGCCTGTCAAGGTCATCCTGTATCCTGTTTCTGTCTTCTACTGTATTTGCAACCCCTCCCAATTTAGTATCATCAGAAAATTTAATAAGCATTCCCTCTATTCCTTCATCCAAATCATTTATAAAGATGTTGAACAAAACAGGTCCCAGGACAGATCCTTGAGGCACTCCACTTGTCACCCCTCTTCAAGAGGATGAGGAACCATTCACAAGCACTCTTTGGGTGCGATCTGTCAACCAGTTCATAGCTTCATACTGCTGGAAGAGAGTAAGGAAGGTGCAGCAATACAAAAAAAATGTAGGTTGCACAGTTAAAAGTTTGTAATATTGCGGCTTACTCACTTGAGTTGCTGAAGCCAAGTAATGATACGCTTCATGTCATCATTGACAGACTTCTCTATGTCATCCAGTGTTTGCTGGTCTACAGGGAAATTCAGTAAGTGATCTCATTTTCATTTATTTGAAAACACAAGAGTGGGACTTTCAAGCAAGAAACACTAGTGAGTATATAACCAGGTACTCTTTACATTTAAATATTTGGAAGGAAATCATATTGTGCTGGATCCAAAGGTTTAATTTGGCTCAGTGAAGCTTCTCCAACACAAGGAGCCTTGGTACACATGGGACAGACACATTCCACTGTCTGAAGAACAAACCTAATGGGGGTCCAGCCCCCTATTGCTTTTAGAACAACAAGCAAAACCTGAATGTTTCATATTTTTCCCCTTTGGTCACTGAAGCTAACTTGTGCTTCCTGTTATGATGCTGTATCACAGAAAGACCTCGGGTTTTGTCAGATTATACTGGAATCTATTATGGTCCATACACCAAGAAAGACTCCGCACAGGAAAGCAATGGAAAACCACCTCTGCTCCTTGCTTGCTGGGGTCACCATAAGTATGCAAGAGTGCATACATACAATGTCCATATGAACAAAACAAGCTCTGGAAAATACCCCATTGGTGCTATAAAAGTGCAAGCCTTTTACAAATCAAAGAATATTATGTAGTACAAGAAATGCTTCACTGAGATGGACCCATCCAACCAAAATATAATTTCTAGTAATAACCTTAACCATACAATATTTAATTCTGTAAACTTTTAATACATTTTCCTCAGAAATTCTGAAGTGTTCTAAGTATTGTGATGGATTCAAGCATTTTAACTACAAAATCTTCCTAACTTTTTAAAATCCATTCCACTTAACGGCCGCTGTTAAGACATTGGCCATTCCTGTGTGTGCTGGAAGGGAAGCTTACAAATCATTCTATGTTTTTATGCCTATGATTTTACTTGGATTTCCTGAGGATCTACATCTCCCTTCCCAGGGGGGGATTCAACTCAGCATTACCAGCCAAGGTTAATGTATTTCATTTAATTAGAAGGCCATTGGTACATAGGTAAATCATGCAACCCCCCAGTGAACTTTGTGATCATAGTTAGAAGAATGCACCTACATGGAAGTAATGTCTCATTTACGTACCAAGTCCATAAAGCATTAGTTGAAACATTCCAGAATGAAGGTCTACAAAAATGTGTAGACACTCAGAGCGACCACATGGCTCCAGAATAGGGATAACAAGTGTTGGGAGAGCTGTTTCTATAAAAGCTAGATTAAACAATCAAGAGTTAATGCACTGAGATATGAAGTTCAGTTTGCTTTAATCAAGCAAATAAATCTACCAGAGCTAACACTGACTTTTCAGGAATAATTCTTTAATTGCAAGATAAACGCTTCTGAATGAAAACTATTTTAAAGAATCAATATTAAGCTTTAATTAAGCATCAAAGCAGCAAAATCAATTGAATAAAAACAGTTATGCCATTTTGCACATTTGCATTTGTTTTTGTTGGTGATGCCCTTGCTCACTCATTTGAAAATACATTTATTGATAAAGGATTAAATATCAATCAATACACCATTAGTGGATAAAGCCTGATGCTTTCCCACATGATCTATAAAAACCTGGTACTTTGTTTGGGGGGTCTGAATACAACTATGATGGCACTGGGTCCTGTAGTAGAAGAAGCAGTTTCATGAGTAAATGCAGTAAACTAGGGAACCTTCTCTTAGTAACTATATATATGATGCATTCTACATGAGAAACAGTTTTAGGGCACACCCCAAGTCCATTACAAGTCAAGAGAAAGAACTTCTAAAAACCCACCATTGCCAGCAATTCCATTAATTATAATGCCAGTTCAACAGACCAAGGAAAGACTATACTAGAGTTACAGTATACACATGGCAGGGTTCCACCTTCTCATGAAATGCGAAAATGTCTGCTATCACTTACTTTGAGACAGAAAAGCAATGTAAGTCAAAGAAATCCCTCAATTCAAGCAAGTAGTTCATAATGCAGAAAAACATTTTCTTCTGAAGCAGGAGGAGATGTCTCCTCCCACCAAAGCTATCAATTTGGACCTTATAAAGAAAAGCAAATTTGATGAAGCAGAGGAAATTTGGCATTCAACAGCTTTGTCCACTTCAATATTTATGCCTTGCATTAAGGTAAGCAAGGATACGTGCAAAATGCAAAACAGAACCACCACATTAAGAACAAATTCAGTGTATTTCAAAGACCACATACAATTGTCATTGGCATTGTAACCCTTAAGAATGGCTTTCAGTTCCTGGAGTTTCTGGTGCGCTCTTGCATGGACACTGTCTATTAGGAGCTTCTCTACAGATAAGTGATCTATCTGAAAAACAGAAAATAAAGCACTTACTTTAAAAAGTAGTTACATTACTATTATCAAACCTAAATCTAAGCTCATAGTTCTAAACAGAGCATTTTGAGCTGGATTTCCACAGCAATGTAGGCCAGTATTAGTGAACCTGATGTTTAAATTTTGTTAAATTATTTATAATTCAATTTAGAACATTTACTGTATCTAAATCTTCTGTTATTAATGTAGGTAACCTTGAGCATGTTTTGATTGGAAGGTGGCACATAAATATGCTAAACAGATACATAATTTTATCAAGCAATTATTTTTCAGGTAAATGTATCAACTCCAACTCATATTTACCTTCATAGCTCTTTCAATTAGTTTGGAATTGCAAGTTGGAAGTGGAGGCTCATGGGAAATTTGCAAAGGTTTTGACACATCATTCTCATCGATCTTAATAGTGACCTTATGAAGAGATGCAGTTCCTGTTTTTCTCCCAACCACCTGTTGGCTTAAGACAGAGATATGTTAACTAAGTTGTTAAGAGCCCTAAAATACTCTTTAGGAATCTGAAGCATTTCAGGACTATGCCAGCCATAGTAAACAATGGCCTTGTAAACAATGTTCTAAATCAGGGGTGTTGAACTCATTTGTTATGGGGAACGGATTTGACATAAATGAGACATGGCCAGGCCAAGTGTGTCATAACATGTAATGCCAGGTAGCAGCCATATAAACTTTATAAAGGGCACAAACACAATTAAAGATTTTTTTTTACTTAAAATAAAACATGCTTAAAACAGTAGCATGCTTGCAATATTTTGTTTTACAGTCCGATAAATGTCACCTTTTGCTATGAATTATTGCATAAAAACATCAATGTCTGTGCTATACCAGTCTTGAATATGCTATTCAGGTATTGTTCAGGTGTGTACATCTGTAAGCTGCAAACCTACTTTTGATTTATTGACATTCATTACAGAGATCTCATGGTCAATGCTTTGAGCCTAAGACCCAGAGGAAAACATGAAGCAGCTGGGCATTGTGAGCTTTGTACAGAAGCTGCTTCATGTACTAGTCAAAAACATGTGAAGGCACCATGGCACAGACTGAGGGCTATGTGCTTGTCTACAAAACTATAGTCTTCCCCAGAACAATAACTACAACCCCTATGCGGCAGCGAAAGAACAGAGAGACAGCCATGTACAGTGCTCAGTAATCAGTCTACTTACTATCTGGAAAGTCTAAGTTCAAAATCACCAATCAAAGGAAAATGTGAAAGAAAAATTAAGAGAAATTTGCTGAGTAAGCCTAGGCTGCACACACACTCTAATGCTGGCTTGTTATTGCTCTTCCAAATAGTTCACATGCTTTCCTATTGAGAAAGACTGGAGGGTATGAATACAGTGAAAAAGAGGAGGGGAATCCAGTTGTACCCATAACAAGCCCAACAAAACTCACTCTCTCTCTCTGTGTAGCAAAGCAAAAACCTCATACCTTCAATAAAATGTCACTAGCCTTAAAAGTGCTTTCTTTGTATCTCTCCCGATGGTGGGGAAGCTGAAGCTCTTTCCTTCCTTCCTCAAGGGACAAGGAGAGGGAGGAAGAGAGGCTCAGCTCAATAGCTCTGCAGGGTGGTTGATTGAGCAAACAATCAACACAGCAGAGCTATATAGCCAAGCTCCTTCACTGGCTGACGCTCCTCTTCCCTCCTCTATCCTTTGGGGAAAGGGAAGGGGAAGAGGGAAAGAGCAGGGAGAGGCTGCTTTGCTGGCTGGCTTATCTGAGGAGAAACACAAAATGGCGACTGGACAAAGCAGGCAAGGGAGAATGAAACAGACAACAGCCAGTTGCTGAAGGGCCTGATTGGAACTCTTTGGGGGCCAGATCCGGCCCGCAGGCCGTATGTTTGACACCCCTGGTCTAAATAGCTAAAAAAAAAAAGGCTATCAACTTCTGTTTAGACAAGATTCTAATTTTCTGTGGCTGTATTAAAGACTGCTTTATGCTTATCTCATAGATATATAACAACTCCCTATATATAATAGCAAGCTATCCCAACTTGTTATTTCCAGTTTGAGAATTTTCTTGGACAGGGTGCCTACATCCAGCCTAATATAAGAGGCTGCTGCCAGTCTCACAGATTACCGGAATCTGCATTCTCCTGATGTGCCTCCCAAACCTGGCTGCGAAATGCAGCAGAATCAGGAAGTACAGAGCCAAGCTGGAAGAACAGACTGTACCACATCACAATGCAGATGAAGAATTACCTTTTTCATCTCTACCTTAGCAACTCTCTATAAATGGAAAACTAGAACAGTATGTGATAGACTATGCTATATACACACTATAACCTTTCCCTCTCATGTGTTTTTCTTTTGAAGGCTTTTTTTTCATGGGGAAATGTGATTCTGCTTACCTGCAGTGTAGGGTGGTACTACCTGTTCTACCAGCTCATGAGTATACCTACTCATTCTGCCACATGTGGAGACCTAGCCCTATTATACAGGGAGAGGGGTTGTGGCTCAGTGACAGAACATCTGCTTGGCATGCAGAAGGTCCCCAGTTCACTCCCTGGCCTCTTCAGAAGAAAGGATCAGGTGGTAAGTGATATGAAAGACCTCTGCCTGAGAGCCTTCAGAACCACTGCCAATCTGCATAGACAATACTGACCCTTGACAGAAGAAGGCTCTTGTTCAGTATAAGTCAACTTGTAGGTTCATATAGCCATTTCACTTCATGATGCAACTGAGGCAGTTCCTGTAAGTGTTCATCTTCTTAACTATAAGACTACCTACAGACCAAAATCTTAATTACAAACTCTGTTCTGTATCTCCTCACTTTCCCAAGCTAAATGACTAAAAGCAGAGTGCCACACTCTGGACTTCATTGTACAGAAACTTTCTTTGTACTAAATTTACAAGCTTTTAGACTCCTCTTTACTACATTTTTATTTTTCTAGGTATTTTAGATTTCCCTAGTACCAGGGGAATTTTATTAGTTGATCTATCAGATTGTGCTGTTTTCTCCATAGTTTTTTAAATGCTTTTTATCAGATGGTTTTTTACATCATTGTGTTGCATTTTATTTGTTTTTCCTGCATATTTTATCCTGTCTTGTTATTCAGTTATTTGTAAGCTGCTTTGTAGATATTTACAAGGAGAGCCAAGGTAACTATTTCAAATAAAAATACCACAAAACAAAAGGAATTCCTCACTAGCCCTTTATGAGTTTGGTGTAGTGATTAAGTCTTGTGTAGTGGTTATGTGTGCGGACTCTTATCTGGGAAAACCAGGTTTGATTCTCCACTCCTCCACGTGCAGCTGCTGGAATGACCTTGGATCAGTCATAACTGTCTCAGAGCTGTTCCATTCAAGGGCTGCCTTCGGGGGGTTCTCTCAGCTCCATCTACCTTACAGGGTGACTGCTGTGGGGAGGGGAAGGGAAACCACTCTGAGATTTGGGATTGAATATCCTCTTCATCATAAGCAAAGAGCTGTAGTGGCAGCAAACTATGGTTGGTACATTTCTTCCACACCTCCTACCTTACTAACAGCAGATTTGTGACAGCCACCTAGATTTTCTTCATAACATGGCTTACTGTCTGATCTCAAACAATAAGATATTGCCAACTTATGAGTTTGCAAGGTCCAGAATGTTACTTTTAAGGCTGCATAATTCACTGTAGAAGCTGCTCAGAAGAGAGAAAATGATTGGATTGAGCTTATCCCTTATGCAGAAAGCATTCACATGCTGACAAAAGGCTCTGTGTTTTAGCAGAGAACACTTGCTGTTGACAGAGTTTAAACACTGCTTCCAATCCATAGTTCTGTCTTTAAACTTAAGGGCAATGAGAACTGATCTGGTTTAGCAAAGCCCAGATTATTTGTATTATATTTATGACATTTTTTTCCACTAATAGATTTCTGCTGATTCTTTCCATTGCAAATTTATCCTTCCTACAGTTCCTGGAGGGCTTCTGTTGCCCAGTAGAAGCATTTTGCAGAGTGCCTTGGGCTTCAGCAAGATAGTAAAGGCACAGAAGTCCAATTTTACTAATGGACATCCCTTCTACTGAATACAAACCAGTATTTGTGCAGTATGCTGGCCTGGCTGAATGAAAGTGTAAGGAATATTCTGGAGTATTGTATTGTCATTAATCAGAACAGCTTTCACTAACACACTGGTTAAATATGAGTAGCAGGAGTAACAGTCTGATAATGTTATTAAGAAATTTTGACAATTAAAAGTTCCATTCTAGAAATTACTGGTGCATCATTTGATTTCACTAAGCTATAAAAGCACTTCCACTAAGTTCAACAGAGTTGCAGGTCAATATAGTAAAGGTAATCAAATATTCTAATACTGCAGTTCCTAAAGTTTCAAGATTTGAACTTTAAGTTTTCATCCCAGTAGTTATATTTTGGTCAGCTGGATGATGTTTTAGGAGCTAAGCAATTCTTTTACTTACTTCCAAACTGAGAGAGACAGGCATTTGCCTGCATGGTAGCGCTCCACTTGCACAAGATCACCCCAACGTTCTCGAATCAACATTAAAGTCTGTGAATGCAGAACTTCCAACTGTAGTGACAAACAGAACGAGTCTACAGGATTCAAGTTAAGTTAACACAGAAAAATGCTGTCACAATTTACAATAGTTTTCAGTAAAATATTTGTTCATATACTACAGAAAGGACTTCTTGTTCTTTTGAATTGCTTTCATTGCAAAGCAACTTTAACAGCAGAAAATATTTTAAAACTAAATTTATCCAACACATACCTCCTGTGCTTTTTATGGTCTGCATTCTAAAAAAAATCTAGCTAAACATGAAAATGGTATATCACATATATATGAAATATTTGCATAAATGCTGATAGACACGGTAAACTTTGGAAGTTTGACAGTCTTCATGACTTATATATTAACATTTTACACTGTCATTAAAATTTCTCTTCAATGTATACTCTCTTTCCTGTATTATGTTTTTTCTTATAGATACCAGAGAGGGGGAGGAATGGTACTGCATTTAGCAGTAAGATATGCTCTCCTAAATAAATTATTTGATATGTGGGCTCAGAAAGCATTTTGTTCTCTGTCAGCCTAACATGTGGTGGATATTTATTTACCAAATGTATATGCTGCCTCTCAGAAATCTTAGCATAAAAATTAGTATGATAAAACAATGAAAAACCATTACCATAAGAACATCAATATTAAAACAAGTTATCAGAGACAACATGAAACAGCTTAGAATGGTTTATAAAACAGCCCTCAAGCTACAATACCATAAAACAAGATGAAACCTTTCAGTTAAAAACTGGAGCAAAGTGAGGGTCTTTGGGTGTTTCCCTTTGGTTCCCCTGCTTCCAAGCTCAACTTTCAACTGACAACAAAGGTGGAAAGCAGCCATGTACCCCTCTACTATGCCTAGATCCAAGCTCAGCTGAATGTCCCTTCTCCATAGAAAATGTTTCTTGAACTTCAGACGCATTTGTGCATCTTTATTGCTGAGAACAAATTTTGATGAAAAACAGGACAAAAAGAAAAGAAACTAGACAATATACATTGCTCGGTCCCCTTCACAGTCAAAGAAAGGTAATGATAGATGATGTTTACCATCAAGAATGCTACCTGCCCATTTAAGCATCCAGGTAAAGTTATCTTCACTGATCTTCTCTCCAACTTTGCCTGGAGTAGCCCCAAGCTTGGAAAATGCTAGGAATCCGCTAATACATTAGCAATAGAGGAGATCAAATAAACAAGTGCAGCTTCTACAAGCTTCCACAAACTGTTCACCTAGCTATTCAAACAAGCCCTGTCGTCTGCATGTAGTTGTGTCCCCGTGGTTTGGGAACCAGTTCTAAGAGAAAGGCTATAGATACCAATTCATAACAAATTTTTAGAAAGGATACGTAGGCAGTTGTACATGTCCTGCAATGGTTTCTCATCAGCAAAGAGACGAGACTGGACCAACTGATGAATGAAGCTTATCTGCATACTGTGAACCAAGGCTCGACCATCTTCCATTAAATTAAAAACAGAGCAATAATTTAATGCACATTAACATTACTACATTTTTATCCCACCTTTCCCAGCAGGCACGTTTAAATGCCTTCCCATCAACAGTTCTCTTTGGTAGGTTTAGATAGATACCTCTCCAAAACAGATTATGTCCATGTGAATTAGGAGTCCTTGATTCTATATCCCATATTGTTTTAGAATGTCCTTTCCTGGCCTCACAACGTAGACAATTTTTAGCTGAATATCTCCAACACAATGTATTTACTAAAAGGAAAACTCTAACCTACTTTTTAGAAGATGTTAATCCCCACATTACTCGTGAATTTCTTAGTAGAAACCTATAAAATTAAATCTAGGCATACTACTGTATTTTAATTGCTGGGTGTCTACTATTGATTAGTATTATTGGCTGCCATTTTAATTGATTGCTTTATGTATTGTTCTTACTATACTTCAGGCCTTTGTACCTACTTTTGATTGTGAATCATTATTGCTTTTATGCCAATAAAGGTCTGAACTGAACTGAACCTTTCCCAGCAGTTCAAGATAGTTCAGGTTGCAGACTGAAGAATGCAAATTTAAGGGGGTGGGGCATGTTGGAAGAGGCAGTCTGCCAGTTTTGTTATTTTATTCTCATTGTTCTTCACTCTTGTCTGTATATTCCTGCACATTGTTTTAATAAAGCACATTTGATATATTTTGGTGTATTTTTCCATTCGAGTGACTCCAGTTACCTCGGATAGGGTGGCCCACTGCTACTGAAATACTGTGTATGGAAGTTTTCTTCAAGACTCTGTGAGTGGTTGACCTTACATGGTGGGTTGGTTTTGTGAGTGGTTGACCTTACATGGTGGGTTAGTTTTGTCTGCTGCCCAGCCCTGGGTTTCCTTGACATTCCCTAGTTTTAATCCAGTGCTTTATCTACTATGCCCCACTGGCTCTTATAATGTTGACAACATTTAAAAGGCTTGCTTAAAGCCACATAGGGTACTAGAACATAACAAGTTTTTCTGAATGTTAGAAGAGCTGTTATCGATAGTGTACAGTTTGAGAACATGCAGCAAAATGCTGAAAAAGATATCATTAATATTTAAGATAGCTCCCAGAAACAACACAAGTTACTTTAATAGAAGAGTTAATGGACTCTATCAGAGTGGGGCCAGCACTCAATTATAAAGCAGCATTAGATCCATAATAATCTGACTTCTGGCATTACCTCCAGTCTCTTTGTCCTCAACCAGAATTTCTAGTTTCAGAAGGCGCCATGGGACATCAGGGTCATCTCCCATCACTGTTAAGGTGGCTTCAAATTCACCCTCAACACGAAACTTTACACGGCCATTAGCTAGGAACAGACAAAATTCTTAGAACGTTTACTATATCTGAAACAAGAGGTCTTGTTTCAAATACAAGAATGACTCTCAACATACAGCAATTTTAATGGGTGTGGGCATCACACACAGCCCTCCCTCTTTAAAAACTAAGATTAGCTTTGTTAAAATCACACAGTCACAAAGTAGCACACAAGAATACAGAAACTCTGTATAAAACATTTACAGCCATAATTCACACCAGCACAAGGTTACAAATCAGAGCCATACTGCTATCCAGAAATCTACCTGTCATAAACCTGACAAAACAACATGTCTTCACAAGATACCCGAGTATGTAATCCAGGCTACCCCGATCTCATCACATCTCGGAAGCTAAACAGGGTCTGTCCTGGCTAGTATTTGGATGGTCTTCAGTGGGAAACCTCCAAGGAATATCAGGGGCATGATGCAGAAGCAGGCAATGGCAAACCACCTTGAAATGTCTCTTGTCTTAAAAATAAGTCTAGCTTGCCATCTAGCGGTGCATAACATTAAAAGAGCAAGAACTTCTGGCTGTCAGACAATCTTAGGATCTCCTGGCTATCCTACACACACTGATATCAAATAATAATTATTAATTACCTGAGTTTGTATAGTGTGGCTGAAGCTTACTGAGCTTTTGCAAGGAGAGTTTTCACCACTTTAGGTCCCACAGCTAAGAAGGTCAATTTGTGGGTGTTCACTCCTTAGTGAATTCACTTGCAGTGACCTTTAAATCTAGAAACTACATATGAAAGAAGGCAATTCCCTAACATAAACAGGACCAGATCATGAAAAACTTCAAAAGTAACAACCAGAACCTTTAATTGAGCCCAGAAGCAAAATGGTAAACAGTGCAGTTCAACCACATTAGGTAAAGTATGTGCTCTACACATCACCTCTACCCACGGACAAGCAGCTGTAGTTTGTACCGGCTGGAGCTCTTTTCATGGCAACCCCCTGTATAAACACATCATAGTGCTCTAGGTAAGAGCTTACCAAAATATGAATGACCGAGACAATGTCTTTCCTCCAGACAACAACACAGATGGCATTACAGATAGAACTGATAAAGTGTGCTCCTTGCCACCTAGACATCCAGGACCATGGCTGGATCCAGGACTATGCACAGACTGCCAACCTGTTTGTTCATGGATCCTAGGGAAATACAGGCATTCCTACCTCCCCAAAGTCACAGTCACTATCAATAGTTCTATTTTATCTATATATGGTTTGCATGTGTTTGCTCTCATCCACTCGAAGGTAGAAGCTAAACAAGCTTCACAGACTCCATGCCACACCTGGATTCAAAGAACACCTAAAGAACAAATGCCATGAAGCCAGGCAGAAGTCGCCCACAACTTCTTTCTCAGTATGCTCAAACAGTATAATGAGCATAAGCAAAGATCTACAAGACATACCCAAAAAACTTATTCAGCCACAGCCAAGGCTATCAACTCCTTAATCGAGTCTTTTGAATTTGCTCCTATTAATAGCATTCCACATCCTATCCCCAACACATTTACGTTAGTAGCTGCTCTTTAATTTCCTAAATGTTCAACAACAATTTACCATGCAGGAGGGAGGACTGCTGTTTAGGTAAAACAGCATGCGCACGCACACACACGTCCCCAACTGTTTAAAGTTAGTCATGCATATCTCTAGACAGGGGTACAGTATTCAACTCCTTTTTAATCAATGTAAACACACAGTTTCCAGTGACAAAAGAACAAAGTTTCTGTGCCTTCATCAGCTACTTTTCTATCAACCTGTTATAGCTCCTAGTCATGAGTGGCCCATAACCTCTCCTGTCATTTATTGTATGTGTAAGGTTATATGTGAGAAAATAAAAAAATTGCAAATAGATTAGGCAAAGAAAACCAGAAAATAAGAGATACTGCCTTGATGCATATTACTTAACACAAACTGAGAGGAAAGACAGTGGAGAAAAATTCCCACACCTCCAGCAATAACGATCCATCTTTCTGGTTGCCAGAATAGAATTTTTTAAAACATTCAGAAAATGTTGACAGATAGATAGATAGATAGATAGATAGATAGATAGATAGATAGATAGATAGATAGATAGATAGATAGATAGATAGATAGATAGATAGATAGATAGATAGAAGATAGAAGATAGAAGATAGAAGATAGATGGATAGATGATAGATGGATAGATGATAGATGGATAGATGATAGATAGATAGATGATAGATGGATAGATGATAGATGGATAGATGATAGATGGATAGATGATAGATAGATAGATAGATGATAGATAGATAGATAGATGATAGATAGATAGATGATAGATAGATAGATGATAGATAGATAGATGATAGATAGATAGATGATAGATAGATAGATGATAGATGATAGATAGATAGATAGATAGATAGATAGATAGATAGATAGATAGATAGATAGATAGATAGATAGATAGATAGATAGATAGATAGATAGATAGATAGATTTGTCCAAGGGCTCTAATCCCACCTTACTTTATACACCAGGAACACTAATCAGCCTGAAGCAAAGTAACTGCAGTAACTTCAGTGCTTACCAACAGTAAGATTTGCCAGCTGTGGTGGAAGATCTGTTGTCACCAGTCGATGGCGAAGAATCTGATTTAACTGATGAAGCGTGTTCTGTTTCTCAATTTTTGTTATTGGGTCAGGAGGAATGATTTTATCCTGTTAAAAACAAGCACACTTATTTATTTTGCGTTCAGGTTATTCTGCATTTCACTCAACATTCAGCAACCCTAATAAGATGTGGGAACCAATCTCACAATCCATGCTACAGGTTTCACAGCAACCAGTCAAATGGCTGCTTGGGTCTGTGCACAAGTCTTCCACTAGTTCTGTGGAACTTTTTGACATTTTAAAAAATTGAACAGCTAAGCCCCCTTCCATGCTAGAAGCTGTTTTTACAATAGGAAGAGACTTTCCAAAGCAGTTTATCATGCAGATGCACAAGAAGGATACAAGGAGAAATAAAACAGGCTCCCTTGTACTCCTGGGACTAGTTTCACTATTGTTCGGCTCCTGGCCAATTCATTAAAAACACACAGAAAGAACAGCAACATATCTTAAATTTGATTGCTGCCAATGTGAACTCACTGATTTACAAAATCAATCACTTTTTTGCATGTTCTAAGATCGGGGTGGGGGAGGACTATCAAGGTGATTAATATTGGAAAGAAGAGGCTTTAAACCCCTGGGCATGAGTGTACATAGCCTTTTCCGTTAATGTAGCACACAAGTAATTTTTTTCACAGCCTTTGGGTGCTGCAATGGACTCATATCTTTGGCCAGCACAACATGCCAACTAATCAGGTCTTCAACCAATACTTATCAAAACACAGAGAAGATTAAATACTTGGCATTAATCAAGAAGGATGGAATATCTTCACTTGATGATTATGTACATAAATTGCCTTCTTCCCACCAAGGTAAGACAGTTGGACTTTAAAAATATTTTAACATAAATTTTAGCCATTAAAACCTTTTCTAATTAAGGCTTCATCAGAAATGAAACTGAGGAAAAACCTTCCCATGTATGCAACCTGTGACAGGCATTTAAGGCAGTATATTAAATAAACTATATTACAAAGCAACATACCCTGATGCAAGTTGGTAGTCGTGGATATGACCCAGTTGTCAGCACATCAATAGCATAAGGGATAGCAAAGCTGGGCAGACGAGCATGAACTAATGCATCTCTGGCTAGTGATGCTAAACGATCCGCAGTGTCAACAAATAAAATAGCTTGTTGATCTAGAACGCTTGATATCATCTGTAAACAAACATACACACAAGAACTAATCAAACTTTTTCAAGTTTTGTAACTAACTGAAATATTTCTATTCAGCCTACTAAAGCACACATTTTCAAGGTTGCTTATAAAACAATCCAGCACCAACTTATTTTTAAAAACCCTGCACAACTAAAGTACTGCAATCAAAACAATGTAATAGATATAAAGGAACAAAATATTATGCAAAAACAACCACATTAGCAAACTAAAATAAGCAGAAAGCAAAAGCAATTTTGAATCCCACTAGAAGTCTGGATAATAACATTTTCATGTCGTGCCTACAGCTCAGCAGTTTACAAGCCAGGCAAATAAGCAGGCAAGTCCATACATATGGTGCCACAACAGAGACTATCTTGTCCCTTATAGTCAGTTCTTCATTCCTAACTTATTGCCAACTTTGTAAGAGCTTTATAAGAGCAAATCAGTGCCCTGTTCAAAATGACAACTTTTTGGTAAAAGACATATTGCAATGAGTCCTTAAGACATGATTTAACGATATAAGTAAAACACAGATTTCAACCTGCATCTGAATACAGATGGTTCTAATTAAAAATGAAAAAAGATTATCTTACAAGAAAATGTTTTAAAAATATATGAAGATGAAAAACAAAATATAAGACAAGGCAACTTGGTTCAGGGAGTAATGTGAAAGAAAATCAAGAGACACAAGAAAGAGTGTAAGAAAAGAAGATGCATGTATCCAGCAGATGTTGTGCCACTGAAAGAGGATCTGCCAAAGGTCATGCTCTGTCCCATCACCCTTCCAGGTACTGATGCAGAAGGCACTGCCATGCAGTAGGGGACCACAAACTCACTGCTCAGACAGTTGGAATGATGGGAAATCCCACATAAAGTACATTCTGATTTCTCCAAGTTGAGTGCCCTAGGCAAAAGTTAAGTCTGCTTACCGGAAATGCTGGCTAAAGTGAGAGCTGGGTAAGAGGGAGGGGAAGAGAGAAAAAGAGTAGCCTAGGCTGATAGTAGGATAGAAACTAAACAAGAGAGGCAAAGATCATGTTTTTGCAATGTATATAACTTTATTAACCAGAGTCCAAAAATAGCAGAGGAGATCATGGCTGAAATCCACAAATCTTAAGCTAGTACACATCCACTTACAGGTTTATTTCTATCAGCTTCAAAGGAGCCAAGCCAACCAATGATAAAACGTTAGGACTGACTGACATTCTACCTCGAAAAGCATCTTGAGAGCTCAACAGAGATCTGGGCTATGGTACTGCAGGGGAGAGTTCTCCGTGTATTGTTTCCTTGGTTGTAAATATCCACCCACCTTGCACCTGCCTCAGACTACTTTCAGAAAGGCAAAGAGAGGCATACCCATAATATGCTTGTTCTCTCCTCCACACAAGTTCTAACCAGCTCATAGGAAACCATTATCAATCAGGGAAATGATCTGGGGGGAAGAGTTAACCAAACACTTTCCCCAGTGTCATGATCTGGGGGCTCTCCACAGTTGCTTTTTAGGATGAAAATCACTAGGGATGGGCACAGACCAGAAAATGCTGGTTCGGTTCACAAATAGAACCGGACCAGTTCCCAGACCAGTTCGCAAACCAAACCACAGCCTGGTTCGCAAACCAGTTCACAAACTGGTCCAGTTTTTTAAAAGCCCCCCCACAGGGCTTCAAAGCTCCAAAATGGCGGGTTGTCTCCAAATCACTCTCCTCAATGTACCCACCAAGTTTGGTTTACATTGAACTTCGGAGGGAGGGGGGCTGAGTTACAGACCCCTAAAAAAGGTCATTCAGTGCAATGCTTTTCAATGGGATGTCACCTCTGCTGGTTCAGGAGTGACAAAACTGACCTGGGCAAGCTAGAGGCCTTCAATGCACACAATTCCTCCCTGGGGTGACCCTCCACATGGCCTACATGTTACATGCATGTCAGATTTGGGGGGATCCAAGTAGCACACCGCCAAGCGAGGTGCCTCCAGGAAACTATTTTTGGGGGAGTTGTCCAGCATCAGTTTGAGACACTACAGTGTGGACCTGGTTAACCTACATGCATCAGACTCCCAGAGTACTTCCCCAGAGACCACCCAAATGGCTGCAGGTGGCTGTGTCTTCCTGGGACCAGCCACCCAGCCCTGGTGACATGATGACTGATTGGGGCCAAGCCTTCCATCCTACCTTGGAAGGTGACAGGGACAACCAAGCCTGGCAACCAAGACTCACTGCACAGCTGTGGGAGGGGGCACTGGTGGACTAGCTAAGGGAATGTGTGGGAATATGTGGCAGAGGAGAAAGAATGGCTTTTTTGGAGGAGCAGAAAGGGTACCCCACACTCGGGGAAGAGGGCATTTAGCCAAGCCCCCCAAAAATCTGTAGGTAGTCTGGGTACCTGAGTGGGAGAGGATACCCCCCAGGCAGAGACTCAAGCAAAGCAGGAAGAAACAGGGTGCTTTTTGAGGAGCAGAAAGGGGACTCCACAGCCAGCATGCAAAGAAAAGGGCAGTTTTCAGAAACTGCAAAAGTGAATAGTCCATCCCCAAATCAACTCAAAAACATGTTTTAAATGCAAAAAAAATCTATCCATGTTTCCCACTCCTCACAGCAAGGAAAGCAGAAAAAAGAGAGAGGTGATACTTTTACTCTGGCAGTTTGTATAGAGGCCAGAAGATTCAACAGGTTTCTCCACCCACCCAAATATTCTTCGCCCCAGTCCACCAAAAGATATTCTTTCACATGCAAGAAGAACAAGACTTGCAAAAGCCAGACGCAAACAGAGGACAGGAATGTGCCTCCAGTGATTATATACATCCCTCCCCCCATTCTGAGGAAGTCAGATCAATGCCTGTCATTGGAAATCAGACTTGCCTGTCATCTTCAAACTGTCACTATTGGTCCCTCGATGGCTGGAAATATCCCACCCATACCCACTTTTCAGCACAAAACTTCATGGGTGGAGTTTCATTGCCAAGAGTGCACAAGAGGTTCCAAACAAAGCAGAAAGTTCGGAGACTTCCTGTTCTGAACATGTGACTTTCAAACCAAATTGTCCGAACCTCTAACAAGGCAAAGTCCAGGCCAGATTTTAGTTCGGGTTTGGGTCTGTGCCCATCCCTAAAAATCACCAAACTATAACACTACGTGCAATCTAACACTACATATTTTGTGGACTGTGCCACTTCTACAGTATTCTGAAGTACACAGAATAAATGTTAGGAAGGGTCTTGGACAGTAACAGAATTTTCTGAAAAAATGCCATATCATTGTGTTCACACTAAAATATTTGCAAAAATGAAATGCTCATAATTGTTTAAAACAAACCTACATTGTGATACAGTATTGTGGCTGAAAGAAGTTTGATTCAAAGCACATTTTAAGTTTAAAGTTATATAGCTGTCAATTTTACATGGCAATAGGTTGGATCCATAGGCATCTTTGCACAAGAGGAAGGCAGATCTATTCATAGAAAGATGTCATGAAGGGGTTCTAACAGGTCTGCGGTATCTCTGAATTCCCCTCTCACAATGCAGCCTTGTATCCTATACTGATCCTGGTAGTCACTCAATACTCAGCACAGCCTCCCAGGAGGTTGAAGACAATATGGGGAACAGGAAAAGTTGTACTATTTTAATTTCCACAATACACAGACTGTGAAGAGTTTGATTGGCTAACTAGAAGCAAAATAAGAGTATTTTCAACATTATTTGTTTAGAATTTTCTAATTAATGATCACAATTATTGAACATTTGAAATGTTGATAAGATTCCATTCAGTTAATGGAATACAGCAACCATCTGCTCCCATCACTTTGATCTGCAAACTTTTCATTACTCTCAAGCTTACCGCACATTTTTCCACCTTTCCAGCATTATTTGCCCATTTCACCAACGCTAGCAGTCGAACAAAAAGCTGCCGGGTACGACTTGCAAACTGCACTATTTCTATTTTTCTGTAGAGAAACAACAGCATTTAGAAAACAGTTCAGTTACTTTGGCAGAAATCTACAGAGGCAATACCAGTTACTTTAGCAAATACCACATTCACTTTTGCCTTAGAATGCAGTAATGGACCAACACTGTAAGCAGATACCGCAATACAAATATTTAAGATTACTGTGAGAAGAAGACGACGACGAGGAGGAGGAAGAAGAAAAAGAAGAAGACTGCAGATTTATACCCTGTCCTTCTCTCTGAATCAGAGACTCAGAGTGGCTTACAACCTCCTATATCTTCTCCCCCCATAACAGACACCCTATGAGGTGGGTGGGGCTGAGAGGGCTCCCACAGCAGCTGTCCTTTCAAGGACAACTCCTGCAATGGCTATGGCTAACCCAAGGCCATTACAGCAGCTGCAGGTGGAGGAGTGGGGAATCAAACCCGGTTCTCCCAGATAAGAGTTCACTACACCAAACTGGCTCTCATTAGACGGAGCTAATGTAAATATATTCACCCACGCATGAACTTGATGACAATTTACAGTTTCTTTTGATCATATACCAACATTTTCTTTAATACTCTTTCACAAACGCTGCTTATTGACACAAGTAAGCAAAAATGGGAAATGCACACCACAATCATTAGATGGTTATATTCTTTTAAGTCCGTGAGCATCACAGGGCGCTCTTGGAATTGCACTATAAAAATAGTACAGAGTGCCTTCAGCTCAATCTTATCTCATGGATAGGACAAAGTCTGCCAAAGAGTATTAGTTAACTAATTAATGACTAATTAATAGTTTCAACAGCATGCACAGTGCTGAAGTTATAAAATAGATTCTATTTTTATTTTTATTGACATCAGACTTGTTGCCATGTAGCTGGTTTATTCATACTATCTTAATTTTTTAAATCTATAGTATCCTTCAAAGTTTATGGTGAATAATAGCATTTAAAAACAGAAATGTGCTATCTAACATAGTCGACGTTTCTATTATTCTACTCCACTAGCACTAGTGGCGTGTTTCACTGTTAGCAGAAAGGAATCATAGGATCTGGCCCAATGTGTTTAGAATATTAACGATATTGACAGCCTTCTGAGATTTATATCTTGCAGCAAGACTGCACCATGATTGGAATATAGACTTTCAGCAAAGATGAATTCTTTCATACAAAAGAGTCACATACTGATTGCAAAAACCATACCCACTCTCATTAGGGCTGCACTTGCTGTGCCTGCATCCCCATAAATAACCAACATTCATGCTCCTTTCCATGTATAAAATAAAGGCAATGCATAGACTTGGATCTACTGGAAGATTTCTGCAAGTGCCAGAATCCTTGAGTCAGTGGAAGCATGAAAAAAACTTCATGATAGTACCTTGCACTAAGTTGAATATAACATATCCTGAACTACTGTCACACTTGTTAAGACTGTGCAAACAATTTCTGGGCACTATAAAATATGGGGGGAAATGCTAGCTGGTCAAGATCTTGCACAAGTGAGATTGCTTTAATTCTAGCAACAGTTCTGCTTGTGCACCACTGCATCTAAGCAAATCTCTGAGGCCACCAGCTTTTGAAACAACTTCTCAGAGAAGTCTTCAACTCAATAACAATAACCAGGTGCAAAGTAAAAATAAGCTAGGACTTCTAACTGAAGACATCTTCTTGCTAGTTAAGGCCCTTTCACTTACCCAGCATTGCCTTATGGAGCTGGATTCCAACAGTACAGTGATTTGCTCTAGCAGAGTGTGCTAGAGTCAATTCTTTGGTATCTTACCTCCTTGGACTCTGCTATTATACATGAGACACCTAACAGCCCCCCCACCTTGTTCGGACATTTGCTTTAGCTCATCTTAATGTCATCTCATCTGAAGTATTACAGGGGAGATTTTGCCATATTCAGATCGTCTTTGCCCTTGTGGTCAGGGTAAAATCGATACTATTTTTCACAAAATACTGGAATGTTGGGTTTTTTTAACTGCTTTTAAAACCAGGGGATCTCACCACTTTTAACATGCTCTCTGTTTAATAAACTTCAAGGGGATAATATTCTCTATCTGATGCTAGACAGTGACCCAAACACAACCTACTTGGTCACCAAATATCTGTCTAACATATTTTCCTTCAGTAAATAATGTATTATGCATATAGACTTTGCTCAAGATCATCTGATCATAGGAGCTCTAGAAAGGAAAGGAAATGTTTTAATCATCCAATGCCTTTTAAAATAGTTTGACTTTTGAACTGTTTTTGTTTTATTCTCACTGCTTGAGCTATTTATTTCTATTAATTGTACTTTTACCTAACTTTCTCTCCCCAATGTTATTCAATATCTATATGAGCTCCCTTGCCCAGATTATCTGGAGTTATGCATTGGGCTGTCACCAATATGTTGTTGGCACCCAGCTCTATCTACTGATGGACAGCCACCCGAATTTGGCCCCAGAGAATCCGGGCAGAGCATTACAAGCCGTGGCTGAAACTGAATCCATCAAAGACAGAGGTCATGCACCTGCGTCACAGGGAGCCGGGATTGGGAATCAGGTTTCCAGCCTTCTATGGGGCATCATTGGTGGTCACTTCGAGGGTGAAGAGTCTGGATGCCTCACTGACTATGGAGGCCCAGGTCACTGAAACTACCAGGTCTGCTTTTTTCCATCTGAGATGGATCAAGCAGTTGGTCCCATTTCTCACCATCGCAACCTGGCTACAGTGACCCATGCAATGGTGACTTCCAGGCTGGATTATGGTAACTCTCTCTTTGTGGGGCTGCCCTTGACTCTGTTTCAGAAACTGCAGCTGGTGCAGAACGCAGCAGCATTGGTGTTGATTTTTTCATCTGTGTGGACACATTCACCCTGTGCTGCATGAACTGCATTGGCTGCCTACTGATCCGTTTCAAGGCACTGGTGCCTTTAACCCTATACAGCCAGGAGCCAGCATACCTACAGGACTGCCTCTCCTCACATGAGCCCTGTAGGACTCTACAATCTACAAATCGGTATCTCCAGGTTCCATGGCCCCAGGGACATCCTTCTTGCCTCAACTAGGGCCAGAACCTTTTTGGCCTTGGCCCCTACCAGTAGAATGAGCTTCCATCAGAGATCAGGGCCCTAAGGATCCTATTACAGTTCCACAGTTGATTGGATCCAATAATTCCATAAACTGACATGAGTTCACAGAAAGGAATTTATTTTTTCATTGTATGACTTGTATTCCATCTCTTCCCTAAGAGTTCAAATAAACAGAATTCATGAAATTCTTCCTATTTTCTTCTGTAGCCCCTTTGTCCAACTACCTCAGGTCACTCTCTTCAAGAGTGACATGGAATAAGAGCAGAGAGGGAGATGGAACAAGAGCAGAGAGATCAGTAGAACCCTCCCCCTGCTCTTGAACCAGCAGAATAGCTCACACAAGGAGGAGGAAGGAGCTATGCAAATTCTCCCTTCTTCCTGTGACAGGACTGTTCCCAGCCCTTCAAAATGGCTTTGAGGGAAAAGTATAGGATGCTGCTAAGGAGAAAAACATTTAAATCCCTTTTGTAAATTCACTCTATTCATGTTAGGAAAGATCCCAGTATTGTTTGATTTTTATACTATGAATTCAGTAAAAATAAGGTAACGTTACTCTATAGCATAATAGTGATTCAGAATAATTTCAGTCCTTCCTTCTCCGAAAAATCTTAGTAAAAGCCTCATTTGGCCCAACTATCACATCTCCCCAAATAATTAAATGTGATTTAAGTTAATTGTAAACATACCTTGTTTTTTATATAGACCAGCCTAGTCATTACTCACCTTTCCATATCAGTCTTTCTTGGTAATCTATTTTTGTAAAAAAAAAATATATAATATTGTGACAAAGACTGTGGAGACATTAAAAGGAAGGTGCACGTTTAACATCTTATCAATTATGCATTATGTTTAGCACAATGAACTACATTCAATGACATTCTTATAAGCTATTTTGGAATTAATATTTTGTTTCCTTGAGGAGCAGCAGTTGAAGTTTCTGCTCTTCTGAATTAACAATCTACTTACATTAATTGCTAGTATTTAATGTTCAAAGTACAGAAACCTAAAACACAATTGAAACAACTGAGTTTAGACCCACTGAAATCAGTGCAGTTTAACTTAAACACTGCATATGTCATATAAAAACTGGTTTGAGGTAAGGCCACAGATGCAATTAAGATGAGAAAGTGCCATGGAAACTAACTAACTGGCTTATTGTGACATTAGCTTTCGCAGCAAACCATCTACTTCATGGTATTCCTGAAAGAGTTGCCATGCATCCCTTTGTACAGTCAGTTTTAATGAATTAAAATATCTATGAGTCAAACCTCATCTGCCATTATCTGCATATTAATTACTCAAACTGTAGCATACAATACTCTAGAAACCAGACAGGTTATAGAACTGTCATGTACTTCAACATGTACTTTCCAGCTTCAGGGAGTGGTTTGTCCAGCATATAATTTTTTTACAGCATTCGGAATCATCCCTGCAGTGGTGTACTGTACAACTGTACTGTAAACACAATTTAAACTACTATTAAAACAAGTAACTTCCTTTATAAATACAGTCAAATAGGAAGTGGGTGTCATGAGTTAACAGGTGAAGGCATGCTTTTGGAGCTAAAGTACAATATCCTGTTTAATGACAGTTTTCTAGTTATATGCTGACATATTTTAATCCAACAAACAATATTTTCTTAGTCAGTTTAAGCAATGCTATGGTAGCAAGTGCAATGGCTGTTTACCATTACACAGCACAAAACCAGGCTCTGTCACTAAACGTATACCCACATCTGCAGTTGCTCTAGTCCTCTGACAAACCAACCATTCAGATGTTTTCCACACTAGCTTGCCCATTCTCATTTTACATTTTCAGGGGTACATTTAAATCTTCAGCATCCATCCAGAATCATAGGGCATAAAGACACTGGGGATATTGCTCAAACCAAAAGAAGCCATCTATCATCAAAACCATACTCCTTTCCCCTAGGCCAGGGGTGGGGAACCTTTTTTTCTGCCGAGGGCCATATGGATATTTATAACACCATTCGCGGGCCATAAAAAATTATCAACTTAAAAAACAGTGCTCCATTGAGGGAGAATGATTCAGGCCAGCAACATTAATGCAAATAATTATTTTTCTATTTGAAGTCATGTGGGGAGAGCCTAATCTGGCATGCACACGCACACACACACACCCTGCTCGTCACCCTAGACAAATGCATAGGTCCAGGGCTTTTTTGTAGAACTCAGTAGCATATTAGACCACATCCTCTAATATTAGCATACTAAGTCACACACTCATTAGCATATTAGGCCACACCATCTGGGATAATCAAGTGCAAATTGAACTGTGATAGTAACTTTTCCAGGCCCTGCAGCAATTCTGGCCAGCCAGCCAGGCCCCAGGGAGACTGCTGCACAGTACATCTGGGCCCTGTGATCCCTGCCTGGCCCTGGGAAGGCTGCTACACAGCACAGCTGGGCCCCACGATCCTCGCTAGCCTGCCAGGCCCCAGAGAGGCTGTCACATGACTCAGTTCAGCCCATCAATCCCCAAGGGCCACACCAAGTGACCTCGAGGGCCATATACAGCCCTTGGGATGGAGGTTCCCCACCCCTGCCCTAGGTCGTTTAGAGCCTACAATATTGAACATATTGAAGAGAGAGAAGTTCACCCAAGGCTTTTGCCAACAGAGCATACAGTCTTTATTAAGGATGATCATCCAGATGCCTGCAACAGCAGAGTATGCAGGCACCCTGACCAGGATACAGAATTCTTCCTTTATAGGATAAAGTAAAAAAGTCAGGGTCTAGAAATCCAAAGAAAGTTTATCAATTCTGTTCCCAAACATAAATCTTCTGCTTAGAATACATTCTACATTCCAAAAGTACAAACAAACCATGAAACTCTTCCCTGATAGCATGGCACCAACCCTTGACTGAGATAATGTTGCTAAGGGAGCAGAGGTCAAAAGAGCAGATCCATGGGCGGGGGAAGGGGGACAGGCAGGAACACAACATTTCTAAAATTTGGCAAACCAACAGAGACTCATAATTATAAGGCATATAAAATTACTTAACAGTGTCCCGGAGCCCGACCAGAAGGGGAATTTTAACAGAGAGCAAGACCACAGGGGAATTTCTGCAAAGCGGGAGGGGGGTGGGGGCTGAGACAAGCGAGAGAGAATGAAATGTGAGGATGGGGAAGAGATCCTAGGAACTCACAAGTCTGCAAGCACGGTGAGTTCTGCGTAAGTGCGATGCAACAAGAAGTCTATGAGAGTGCTGAGTCGGTAGCCCGGACTGGCTGCAGTTGCCGCCGCCCCTGGCGGTGGCGGAGCCGGGGCTGAGGCAGACCCACCCCCAGCCGGGACCAGCTGGTGGCTTTCCAATTGCACCGGCGCCATCGCTGCAACGGTAGACGCAGAAACTGAACAGCTAGCTGCAGAAAGCCCTCAGAGCCTCGTCGGCCCGCTGACAACGGCGCAGAAAATATGGAGAAGCAGCAGCAACAACAGCCGCGCTCACAAGGCGCACCTTGGCACGGAAAGCCCTATAACTACTACGACAGCAGCTGCTGCGGCCGCCGCCATTGCCAGGCGAAGGCACCATACAGGAAGTGATTCCTGATAGCGACGGACCGGAAAGAGAGCTCTTCCGGAAGCCTGTAAGCCTAGCAACGGAGATGCAGTGATGTGAGGAATGTTCGGTTACCGACAGTTCTTGGCGTAGTTCTAGGAGGGGCGCCAGAGATACAGCGACGCCTTCGGAAGGATGTCGGTGTTGTTGGAGCATCCACCTTCGTTAAGCATGTAGAGTGAAAGGAGTTTGAGGTTTTGCTACTCATTTTGGCAAGCTTTTATTTTTTTGCCTGTAAAATTCGTCTGTTGTGTTCGCGCTAAAAAGTTGCGTCTGGTAGATTTTAGTATCTCATGCTGCAGTTATCCTTGCCAGGAAACAATGACAACCATAGGCAATATATTTATGACATCTAGTCATATTACTGAGGCTGCAATCGTTTTATTTTAATGTCCACCCACATTTACCATTCAAAGCAACTGGGATGCCTGGCTTTGAGCTCTTGGCCACTTTATTCAAGACACCCTTGTCAATTCTATGGGCCCGCTCCAGAGTAAGTACAATAAACAGTCACAGATAAATGCCTTCGTTGGCAGAAAATTTCAAAACTGAATGCATGTAGCACTAATTTATAATAGTGCGCTGTGCAGTGCCAATGAGTGCTTCCTGGAAGCTCTTGAAATCATGGGCTCAACTACAATAACAAGTCTTTGCCACCCAATCTTAAATATGGGATAATAATACCAGTACAGGGTTGATTGTAAGGATTAACAAGATAATGTATCTGATCATTATAAAGCAGTGTATCAATGCTAAATATCCCAATTATTGATGTATACTACAGAAATGTCAAACTGTGTATGGCTGACAATGGCAAAAAAAATGGTAATATTTAACTTCTCCAACAGGAGGCATTTCCAATGCAGAATTACATGGTCAGTTTCCATTAAAAGAGAGTACTGGAGATCATTGATGTTTGCTAAGAATCTGGTCTATGAGAGTGCTGAGTCAGTAGCCCAGACTGACTGCAGTTGCCGCCGCCCCTGGCAGTGGTGCTAACAAGAAACTTGATATCCAAGTGTGCAGGTATCATGAACGTGTGATTGAAGCAAACACACAGCAAACTATCAAATTCATAGTATTTTCAGTCCTCCTTGTCCCTTGCAGCTTTTGCCATCCAGCCTTTACAATGAGGAGCTGCTTTTCTTATTTTTTATATCCCGCCCTCCTTCCCTGGCCCATCCTTTTTAAGTTTTTGTGTCACATACAGAGACTTGAATCAAGCAAGAGAACAAGGAACGATCTGGTGGGGCTATTTGGAGAAGTATGGGTTAAGCACCAATGCCTTGTTTTTACTGCCAGTTTTTCACTTAGTTCCCTTCTCCTGAAGCTGACCTTTGCTTATTTTTTAAAAAAAATTAGGTTTCAGTTATATAATAATAATAATAATAATATTATTATAATAATAATAATAATAATAATAATAATAAATTTTATTTCTATCCCGCCCTCCCCACCTCAGCAGGCTCAGGGCGGCTAACAACATTTTATAAAAACATACAATAATAATAATAAAACCTTTAAGTTTAACAATATAAAACATCAACAATAAACTTAATAACATTAAAAACCAGTTCAATAAATACAGTTATTCTGCGGTATAGTTCTTCAACCGCGTTGGCGGCTCCTTAATTTCTGATCTTCCTAACAGTCCGGGTGTGCAAATTTGAAAAGGACGGTACATTCCATGTTCTGTGTAGACAGCCCTGTACTTCCAATTAGTGTGCATTAGGATTGAGGTACAAAATTGTTAAATATTTTCAGAAATTTATGTGGGGTTCCTCACCACCATGGATTTCTTTAAAGAGGATTCAACTATCATTCAATGAAGGAAGATTTGCTGTCCCTGACCTTAATTGTTAACTTGTACTAATTATTGGAATCGCTCCTTGCCGTTGAACTGTCCATCTTTGGCTCTTTTGGAGGAATTTTGTCTGGAGTGCCTCTAAGTGGGATGCATTAGAGCAGGGGTGTCAAACTCATTTGTTATGAGGGCCAGATCTAAATAAGACTTGTTGGGCCAGGCCATGTGTGTCATAAATGTAATGCCAGGTAGCAGAGATGTGAACTTTATAAAGGACAGACAAGCACAATTGAAGATTTTTTAACGCTTAAAATATGCTTAAAACATTAGAACTCTAGCAATATTTTGTTTAAAAGTCTATGATAAATGACCCCTCTTGCTCTGGATTATTGAGTCAAAATCTGGAGACAATGTCTGTGCTGTAGCAATCTTGAATATGGTGTTCAGGCGTTGTTCAGGTGTGTATCCTGTAAGTTGCAAACCCACTTTTGATTTTCATTACAGACATCTAATAGTCAGAGACCCAGGGAAAATCATGAAATGGCTGAGCATTGTGAGCTTTTGTACATGTTGCTTTGTGCTGGTCAAGAACATGTGACGGCATCATGACCCAAACTGAGGGCTATGTGTTTGTCTGCAAAACTATAGTCTTCACCAGTGAAATAACTACAACTCCTACAAGGCAGTGCAAGAATACAGCAACAGCCATGTATAGCGGTCAGGTCAGTATCAGCCTAATATATGGGAAGTCGAAGTTCAAAATCCACAAACAATCAAAGGAAACGTGGTGGGTGAACTTGATCTGAACACACACTTTCAGTCTAATCCATCTCACTGGCTTGTTCTTATTCTCCATCTAAACAGTTCACATGCTTTCCTACTGAAAAAGACTGAATTATGAGGGCATGAATACAATGATAAAGGGGAGGCAAATCCAGTTGCACCAAGAGAGCCCTGGCATAACAAGCCCAACAAAAGACACACACACAAACTCTCTGTGTGTAGCAAGACAAAAAGCTCATACCTTGAATAAAACTTTGTTGGTCTTAAAGGTGCTTTGTATCTCTCCCATGTGATTGAGGGAGCTGGCCAAAGTAAAGGAATGATGAGGGGAAGGAGCCTCAGTCAATGGAAGGAAGAGAGGCCTGGCTCAATAGCTCTGCTGTGCAATTGAGAGAGCCTGGCAAAGCAAGCTGAGATGCAGAAGAAAGCAAGAGAGGAAGAAGGAAACAGACAACAGGCAGTTTCTTGTGGAACTGATAGGAATGCTGTGGGGCTGGATGCAGCCCATGGGCCACATGTTTGATTCCCCTGTTTAGAGTCTACTTATTCTAGAGTGGATTCCATTCCTCCTGAAGTTACTACAACTAGAGAACAGTAGTGTATAATGGCACAACGATACCAGTTTGATCCATTTCACATTTTAACATTATGGGCCAATCCAGATCTAAAAACGGGGAAGAAATTTTTTTTGTAGAGGGCTTGGACAGCTAAAGGTATTTTTACATTGAATCAATTGATAGTTTGAGGATGAATTTTTGTCATTTTCTCAGCTGAGATCTAGATGTTATTTTGTCACTGTCTGTAGAATGCCAGTACTTACAGTTGCAACATTTGTTGGTATCTAAATATGACCCTTCAGTGTCTCAGAATCCCCTTTGCTCCTGGAAACTCTAATCGAATCAAGGCAGAAAACAAAATCTACAGTATTTGTTTATAAACATTTTATGTCAATTAACAAATATATAGGGAATTAGAAATGAATGGAATAAGGAGTTAGATTGTCCTGTATGGCCAAAGCAAAAGGACAGGGCCCTAAAGTCTATACTTATACTCTATATGGATCTTAAGTTGAGACTTAATCAGCAAAAAATTATGTTTAGGATATACTGGACACCATAGCAGTTCTCTAGCAAAGGACTGAGTAAAGCATCTAATTGTTGCTGTTTTAAATTACAGGTCATGTCCCTTAAACGGATGCTTCAGGTATGTGCAGTCATTTGTTTTTTCCTGGGAATAAGTTATTATTCATATCGATTTTGTATTAGAATGTTCATTTATTTTTGAAGATTCTTTTGTACTTTTAAAACTAACTGCCCATCTCTTATGCAGAGGGCCAGTTTGGTGTAGTGATAAAGAGTGGCGGATTCTAATTTGGAGAACTGGGTTTGATTCCCCATTCCTCCACATAAAGTCAGCAGGGTGACCCTGGGTCAGTCACAGTTCTCTCAGAGTTCTCTCATTCCCACCTACCTCACAGAGTGCCTGTTGTAGGGAAAGGAATTGGAGGGTGATTGTAAACCACTCCAAGACTCCTGGTAGTGAACAGTAGGGTATAAGACCAATTCTTCTTCATCTTGGAAGTTAACCAATAGTCAATAAAAATGGATCCAATGATCCAAGATGGTGACAAGATAACAACTCTGTTTGAACACTCTGTGGCTTTGCTTGTTTGCATTCTCCAAAGGAAGTTTTAACTGGCTCCAACCAAAATATTTAGACTTTTAGCTGGGATAATTTAAGCTTACCTCTATACAGAATTATTGGCCATACGCCTGGTTTTTGATAACATGGCAGCTACATAGCCTTGGATGCTCAAGAGTAAGCCAAATAACTAGTATTTCAAAGTTTTCCAGAGTTTTCCACTAATAATGGAGAAGAAAAAGTGAGGCAGACCATTTGATATTTACTCTCCTTTGAAAACAACTAAGCAACTATGTATAGTTTTTCTGTTTAAAGAAATTACAGGTAAATTGTCTTCTTATTTATCCCCAAACCTACCCAATGTGTTGAATGTAGAGGAGGGGAAAGCAGATGAGCTGCTATTGCAACTAGACTCTTTGAATAGGGCTGATCAAGATAAAAAATTCTAGCATAGCAGAAGATACAGAAACAACCCTGACTTCCCATAAAGCACATTTATTATTGGGTGTAAAGGAACTTGAAATGCATTGGCAATTACAAAAAGACTCTTTAATAAAAGTCATTGGGGAACAGGGAAGACACTAATAGCTATTTTTCAAAAACGAAATGATATCTTCAGTAAGCTTGATATATTTGGCAACATGATCAAGGTCTTCAATGAAAAAACAAGCAGTTATCCTCATACAAGTGAAACTCCCAAAGTTTACAAGCCTCTCTCTCAGCCAAACAATTTAAAGGACCAGACATTATTATTTTGCCAACAAGAAGTAGATGGGACACAAAAAAAAGAAATTCAAATCCTTCTCTTCAACTCCAAACAAATGAGCTGGTGTTGTACATCTCTTACAATCACATAAGTAGGGGCCAATGGGGAAATAAATGTGACATTCTTTATTCCCTGAGTCAACTTTTAAGAACTGAGATACAACACATTGATCTTATAAAAGCTGATAGATTGGCTAACAGCTGTAGAGAGTACAGACTGCATTTAACATTTGCCTATCCAACAATTCCAATGATGTTGAGAATGCAAATACGCCTTGCCTCTTACAAAATTGCAGCTCATAGAGTGTTTATGGATGGAAGGATACATCCTTTAATATTAAAAAGTTCCTCAAATCCATCCCACTCTTCCAAACTGGTGATCTCTCCAAGCAGACCTGGTAGAGCCTCAGATGCGCAGAGAATGGCAGAGGGTGTGGCACGGGAGGAGGAAAAAATGGACATGGAAGAGGAGGAGAGGGAGCAACTTGACAGAAGTTTGATGGCTCCTGGAATATCTTCAGTGATGGATGAGCAGCAAAAAAACCAATCTGGAGGCTAAGGAGTTGACACAGTTCCCAGAAGAGACATCCATGGTTTGCAAGCAGCATCATAGTCCTGAAAGCCCTGATATAAGGAAGAGGAAACAGATGAATTTGAAGAAGTCTTTAGAGAAGAATACAGAATGGGAAGAAAACTGGATAAGGAACTTTAAAATTCAATTTAACTCTCCTGAGGAAGCACTATAAGAACATAAATCAGAACATAAGAACTAGTATGAAGCAGAAAGCATCTGGGAAGATAAATACAGTAGCTATTTTCAGAGCTTTTTTTTTTTTTTTTAGAAAATCCCACTCATTTGCAAATTAGGCCATACCCCCTGACATCACCATTGCTTCACACAAGAAGCCCAGCAGGAACTTATTTGCATATTAGGCCACACCCCCTGGCACCAAGCCAGGCAGAACTGCATTCCTACTCAAAAAAAGCCCTGGCTATTTTAGTGGAAGTATTTAAGCTCTGTATTCAGATTTGATCTAAAATCAAAAAGGTGGTAGCCATGAATATACGGTAATTAGTCAATGGAAATGTTATTATATAAGTAGTATTGGGAGTATACCTGAATAGTTGTTTTTATTCCCCCCCAATGAGGGCACTGTAGTTGGAGCTGGTCTGGTAAGTTTGTCTTGTAGTGTAATTGGTTTTATTTGTTACTTATCTGCCATTTTATTTGCAAAGTGGGTTTAGGAAGATGAGCCCTCTGTTATTGGCCTTTCCTTCCCCCCCTTGATTGTATTTTAATTGGGGATGGTAAGCCCATTGCTCTGGCCTCTTCCTCTTCCCCCCACCCCCACCATAGTTGGTCATTGGTATGTGACTTCGGAGTCTTCTCTTTACCCTTGTTGGCAGATTCCAGGTACTTCAGGGAGAGGGTGTAAAAGAGGTTCCCCCAATGTGGTAGAGGGTAGTTTTCAAAGTATTTTGTGGGGATAGGGTTTTTTTTTTTTATCAAACCTGGGATGTAATGTTGACCTTTCCTGCTCTAATTTTTTGTTGACACTTCATTTGATTGTGTAACTGATTTTTAATTGGTTTCCTACTCATAGTTTACTTCATATTCCAGAATATTGCCCTCCCGTCCAAAAAAAAAATTCTTTCTTTTGTATGGAGTGATACGTATATGAATTTTGCCCTGGCCTGCTCCTCTCCCCTCTTAGTTTGTATGTGAACCTGGAGCTTTTGCAATCCTTTGTTGGCAGATAACAGGTATTTCAGGGGAAAGGGGAGTAATAGAAGTCCTTCCCCTGTGGTATGGGGTAGATTCCAAAACACTCTGTAGGAGGAACCTTCTGATCAAACTTGAGATGTAATGGTAATCAAACTTGATGTAATCAAACTTGATTCTTTGTTGATATTGCCCTCAACTGTAAAAGTTTTTCTTTTTTTGAATTCTACTCTTAACATTTTCTTCACATCCCAGAATACTTTGTCTTTTCCCTCTCCCCCGCTTTTGTGGAGTAATATGTATGTGGCATGTTCTAAATAAACTTTATATATATGTAAAAATATTAAAAATGAACCCTCCATGCCCTTACTACAGCTAAAAGACTCATATTACAATATTTGAAAGATAAAAACCCACCTCCAGTAAATTAGTGGACTTGGGACCTTAGAACTCTCTCAACATTTTAACTCACGGCATACAGATGGCAATTGCATATGGACTTGTTTTTAGATATTTGGAAATCTTTTACAGAAATTTATGCATCGATCTGCCACTGGTGATGTAATAATTTTGTCTAATCTTTATGTATCATTTTTAAAAAATCTTAATTGCTAGATTTTAAGTTTTTTCCCTTCTTTTTTCTTTTTTGAAAGAAAGAAAAAAGGGACTTGGAGAATCTGACTATGTAGTTTTGATGCTGTAAAACAACATAATTGAAAAACATTGTATTCTCAAATAAATACAATAGAACAACATACAAATACCTTGTAGCTTTTGCAGCTCTCACTAGTGGGTGTATTATTTCTAGAAAATTCAACTTGCTCTCACAAATGTTTGGTTGCTCAATTGTGAAGGGCTTTATTGTATCTACAATAGAGCATTCTTTGCACAAACAGTGGAGTTAATTAGTTTCTTATTTGTGATTCTTTTCTGCTTGTTGAAAATAGTGAGTCCAAATATAATTATGTTTAAAATTACTTCTTGAAAATTGATAACATTAATTCCTATTTTTCTCAATTTTTTTTACTATTCAGAATGCATTTATGTATAAACTGCAGCTTTTGTTTAGAAATGACATGATCATTTGCTGGAGAGTACTGCCTTACATCCATTGTAAGATGATCACATCAAATTCCACCCTTACGATGTGTTAGCATTTCATGCACAGGCCTACAAGTTCTGATTCAAAGAATGTATTAGAATAGGCAAACTGCCTTGCTGCTGTTTAGACTTTGGCAAGACAGGGTAGCAGAATATAAGAAACATGTGTGCATCACAGGTAATGCTTGGCTCTATCCTACCACTTTTAGCTGTCTTAAAATTGTCTCCAGCTTTGCACTTATTTTGTCTCAGACCAAGCCCATTCTCAGTTGACATCTGGGCTAGTTGGAATGACTGACATTCTGAGACAGCTTTTTTGACTAATGGCTCAGCAAATTATTTCCAAACTCACAGATAATTGAGTAAAAGAATAATTAACAGTATTCTATTACCGTTTTAGTCCTGGGATATTCCTGAAACAGAATTTCTTCTGTGTGAGAGAAGATGTCCAGATACTACCCGATAAATAAACAGCTATGAAGTATGGGAGGAAATGATTGCTCCCTGCTTCTGATTAATATTTTTAAGTAATTCAAAATGTTTATTAAAATGTTAATTAGCCATACATATAAAATATTTTCCATATACTGAGTGATCCAATACAACCATAAAATAAATGTCAACAGATTTTGAAGTTCAAATTAGACTAGCGCTGTCAACTTACAATTGAGGTTAATAATATTAAGCATGTGCATAGAATAAGGTCTAGTCGAGACAAAACACACATATAAACATACACACACACTCACATTCACAACAAAACGAAACAAAAAGGAGGGAGAAAGCAAGTAAGGTCAGTGCAATGCTATTAAAGAAAGATATTCTGCAGTAGGCATAGAGTAGGAGTGGACTGAAGAACTCATATTCCAAGTAAGAAAAGGGTCCCATTTCCGTAAAAAAGACTTGCAAGTTTGAGATTTGTTATTTGCTATTTTGTCAAGCAGAAAATATTCCCAAAATCTAGTCAACCATGCAGAAACCAAGGGCAAGGAAGGTGATTTCTATTTTGAAGCTATATTGTGTTTGGCTGCTGTAAACATAATTGAATGAAGCTCTTTTTGAGGTCTTGTTAATTGTAAATCATCCCAAAGGTTTAACAGGGGAATCTGTTGTAAACAAGGGATTTGAATACCTGTAATCTGGTAGATGTTTTGCAGAATTAGATGCCAAAATTTTTGCATAACTGGACAAGTCCACCAGTTATGTATATATGTTCCTAACTGACCACAGCCCTTTCACATGTAGGAGGATGCTTCTGATTAATATAACCAAAATCCACAAGATCACATTAAAAACTAATTGTAAAACATCCAGCTGATGATGGAAAAACTCTAGCTCTAAAAAATTGGGACATGGCCAGGAAAAACGATTATGAGGAAATAACGGCTGCAGACTGTGTTATTTCTTAACTGCTCAGATGTGGGCAGGGCTGCTTGGCTCAGGACCACTTCACTATTGGTGCCTTTTTGTGCTTTGTAACACATGGTCCTGTTCTTGTGAGGGAATTCCCAGTTACATGGAAAAATTTTGTGCCATTATGCTTCCTAGAGCATATGCTGCTAGCATGAAAAATGACTACATCATCAAGAATTCCTCTGTGATTGGCAGTGCTACATGTTATATCAGAGCAGAGAGAGCAGGAAAGCCAGCTTTGAGCCAAGAGGCAGATTAAAATCAAATATGTAAGCTGGCATGCAAGCAGCATTGCTCTGCAAATCAGATGATATATACACTAACTCTTAGTCAACTGCTGGAGAAACATTTTCCTCAGAATTAAGAAAAAATATTAGGGGTGAGATAGTGAGATAAGAGACTTCTTTGTTGTAGCCAGGGCCGGATTTAGGGAGAGGCAGAAGGGGTATTTTGCCCCCCCCCCAGGAAACGGGGGCGGCATCAGCGCTGCAAGGCACGTGACGATTGGGGAAGGGGAAACTTTGCAGCTTGCAAGTTTTCTGCCTGCGGCGCTACCCCCATGTTGGCCACTGGCGCCGTGCATTGCAGACCAGCTGGCCTGGGTATACCACCCTGCTCGGCCTGCCCGCCCACCCCACCCCCCGCCGCGACTCCCCCTCCATCTGAGGCCAGATGCACACGCCGAGATGCACGCAGGCCCGCTGCTGGCCCCAAGCCTTAGGCATCTTTTTGCCCGCCAGTGCGAGCAAAGAGCCTTGGAACACATGCCTGCCGCCTGTCTGCTTTGCCGACGCCTGCTACCCACCAGCGCTTTCCCAGCTGACTGTGGCTGGTGTCACTCACCAGCTTGGGCTCTCTGCCCCCGGCCCTTCAGCTGCTGCTCTCAAGGTTATGCAGGGAGCAGAGAGCAATGGCGGGGCGCCGGCGACGATAGCCTGCTCGCTGCCAATAGCAGGAGCCCCGAAACTTCCTGGAGCCGCTTCCCAGGGAGGCATGGTGTTGACCATATGAAAATGCAAAGCAGGGCACCGCCTTCTGTGCCCTCGCTTTTTTCTGTCCGGCGGGTGGAGACGCAGAGGGGGGAGGGGTCCAGTGGCTGTTAGGAACGACTTCTGCTGGGTTGCGTGGGGCTTGGTGGGCGTGGCAGACAGATTGAGGGGGCAAGCGGGTAGCAGTCCCAGGAGATCGAGCAGCAACCTCCTTCCTTTTTCCTTTCCTCCCCTCTGCAATGGGTGTTGTTTTAAGGCGCACGTTCAGGGACTCCTCCAGGCCAGTCCGAGCCACGCTACAGCCAGGCGTGTGATTCTTTTCCATGCAAAACATGGTTTGTTTGGGTTGGGGGTTTTTTACTTTTTTTTTTGGGGGGGGGGAGCCCCTGCCAGTAAAAAAACATCAATCAACCCAGAAAGCCAAAACCATGGGGTTTTGCATTGAACCATCCTAAAAGGTAGCTCTATGTTTGTGTGTATGTATTCCGGGGGTGGGGGGTGGGGTGGGGTGGTAAGGAGTTCAGATTCTATCCCTTGCCTTTCTGTGCAAGTTTTCTGCAGCAAGGTTGGGCTTGAAATCAGACGCATCTTTTTTCCTCCCCCCTCCCCCCCTCGCTTTCGTTTACAGGCAACCCCCCCCCCCCGCGGGTGTTTCTCCTCAATTCAGCTTCTTGCCTGGACCCCCCGCTCCAATCTAGAGGCGCTTGGAGTGGCTGTGAAAGGGGACTACTGCCCCCAGTCAGGAAAGGGGGCTGCTGCCAGTCCACCTTTTGCCATCTGCCGGTCAGGAAGGAGAGAAAACTGCAAGCCGCAAGGAGAAGGTAGGGAAACAGGTTGCAATGCAGCCCACTCTGGGGCGAGTTGGGAAGCCAAAGTGCTTTAACTTCCTCTTGTTCGGCAGGGGAAAGGGTCTCTGTTTTTTCCTTCTTTTTGTGGGGGGGGGGGCAGGGAGGGAGGAAGAAGCCTCCAACACCCCCCCCCCATTCCCACACACATTCCTTTTCACAAGAGAATGAAAAAAAATGCTTGGGGGGATATCTAAGCCTCTGAGCCTGAGAGATTGCAGGATGTCCTTCAGGTAGTCTCTCTCTCTCTCACTCAGAAACACACATAGCCCTCTGACCAGCCATGGTAGTTTCCCTGTAGCAATCAGATTAGTCCTGCCACGGGAATGTCAGAAAGCAGTGGAGGGGGTTTACAAGGAACAAAGAAATTGCCTGCATAGGTTAGCTCTGATCCATAGTAAAAGAACATCAGTTGCTGATTTTAAACTCAGACTGTTCTTAGTAATGAACTGCTACCATCTGTGTGAATTTTACTTGTAGTCACGGCTTTATCATGGATTTCCAGAAGCTGAACTGCTAATATGCACATAGAATGCACAGTAGATTGTCCTTATTTTCTCACACTCTACATTCTGCTGTATTAGTACTCCTAGTAGATGAGGGAAAGTTGTTAAGCAGATCATAGAATCATAGAGCTGGAAGGTACCCCCAGGGTCATCTAGTCCAACCCCCTCCATAATGCAGAAACTTCACAAGTACTTCTTCCTAAGCTCACAGGACCAGCATTGCTGTCAGATGGCCATCTAGCCTCTGTTTAAAAGCCTTCAAGGAAGGCGTGCCCACCACCTCCTGAGGAAGCCTGTTCCACTGAGGAACTGCTCTGTCAGGAAGTTCTTCCAAATGTTGAGCTGGAAACTCTTCTGATTTAATTTGAACCTGTTGGTTCTGGTCCTACCATCTGGGGCAACAGAAAACAATTCTGCACCATCCCCTATATGGCAGCCCTTCAGCCACCTCTTCTTCAGGATAAATATATCCAGCTCCTTCCACCTTTCCTCATAGGACTTGGTCTTAAGCATACCTCCTTGCAATTTAGCTCTATGAAAAGGACTTTCTTCCATGTTAATGTGGTGATGACTGTGATATTATCTAACTGGTGCACCTGTGTACAAGTCCCAGTATAGTAGGGGACTGAGTGCTAGTGCAGTAGATTATGCTTCTGTGTTACTGCTACAGGCCCTGCAATAGGACTCAACTGCAAGGAAGCCAAACAACAAAGGACTTTTTCAGACTGTATTGAGGATAGGCCAGGGCTGCCAGCAGTGCATTACATGGCATCTTATGAGCTTTTTATTAGCCCTGGAACTGTGAACAGAGGCGGAACTGTGTACTACAGTGCCCCCAGAACAAGACAAATACATCTCACAAGTGGAGGCAGAACATTATGCCTCAGCTCCACTTGTCTTGAACAAATATCTATGGCTTTGCAGTGCAGAAGAGAAAGCCACTCCATAGAGTAGAGCAGTTTCTACCCTTTCTGTGATAAGAAAGTAGATATTCATACCCTCATATATGCAGCTCTCACTGTTATAACTAACTAAATAAAATGTATATTTTTCCAGTGTATTTTACTGAAAGGAACACTGAGATCCAACATAGCTACCACAGAGAACTACCTTCTAATCTCCGAAGTGTCATAATTTACAACCCAGGAAATTACAAACAAATTTACCTTCCCAGCTACATGATCTGCATATACATTATGAGAGCACTGCAATGTGCAGTTCTGTAAGTAATGCTTAAATAGGAGCAAAATAACATTATTGCTTGACCCCACATCTTGGGAAGGCTGACCAAAGGGAAAAAAGAGGCCTTGATGTGGCCAAGGGCAGCAACAGAGTGATTAATTCCACTGGTCAATCTTTAGCTTTAAAAATTGACAATATCATCAATAATTCTATTTTTCCCTGTCTACTTCTTAATACTATTTGAAGAATTTGAGAGCAAACTGAATGTAGCTTAACATAAAAGTATTTATGAAGAAGCTATTTCCTCTTCAGGAATTGCTGTGGGGAAAATACCAAGGAAAGTGAAACTGATTTGTCATACCTGGCAGGAGAAGGATTGCAGCTGTAATGTATCCTGCCCAGTGGTCTTGGCCAAGTTGTAAAAATCTTCTTATATTTAATCACTGTTGCTGGCCAATACATTTATGCAGTAAAATTCACACTCTGAACACAGCCCATAGATCAGAAAAGACAGTGTACTTGGATTTAAGTTGAACCCCCCCCAAAAAAGTCCTAAATGCATTTACTACCAGCAAATGTATTTCATTGGAACATACAGCCAAATAATTGTGTTTATTACTGTGGGTATAATGGTTCAGTGAAGTCAGCCCACTATAAATCCAGTTTAAACAGGACTATAACTAGTATTGCTAGTTTTGGGGGTAATAAATCTTCTGTGCCCATTACATATGAATAAACAGAATCAACAGCTTAAGATCCCACCTGTTAGGGCTGCCAATCCCCAGGTGGGGGCAGGGGATCTCCCAGTTTGGAGGCCCTCCCCCTGCTTCAGGGTCATCAGAAAGCAGGGGAGGGGAGAATGTCTGTTGGGCACTCTCATTATTCCCTATGGAGACCAGTTCCCATAGGGTATAATGGAGAATTGATCTGCGGGTATCTGGGACTGAGGGGGACTGTTTTTGAGGTAGAGGCACCAAATTTGCAGCCTAGCATCTAGTGCCTCTCCTCAAAACACCCTCCAAGTTTCAAAAAGTTTGAACTAAGGGGCCCAATTCTATGAGGGCCAAAAGGTGCCCATCCTTCATTATTTCCAGTGGACAGAAGGCATTTAAAAGGTGTGCGGTCTCTTTAAATTTGATGGAAAAAACTCCCTTTGGAGTTCAATTATGTTTGTCACAACCTTGCTCCTGGCTCCATCCCAATGTCTTCTGGCTCCACCCCCAAAATCCCTAGATATTTCTTGAATTGGACCTGGCAACCCTACCACCTGTTTATTTATTTATTTATTTATTACTTCACATTTATATCCCGCCCTCTCCGCAAGCAGACTCTGTTGATTTCTGCAAGTCACTCTGTTGTTAAAGTATGTTTTAAAACAAGAAAAGGTTACAGTCTTTGTTGCAGTGGACCACTGCTTAACATTAGAAAAGTACAATGAAGGGTATTTATTTTAGAATGTACTAAAGTCAGATTGTATAATATTGGAATTTAAGTTGCATTAGGAAATCAGTCTGATTGTTGGTTCCGTTTGGAAACACATCCCCATCCAGTTGGGGTGAAATTATTGGGGACTGTGTCTTCCTAATCCAAGGGTGTCCGAACTTGCTTAATATAAGAGCCACATAGAATAAACATCACATGTTTGAGAGCTGCAAGACAGGGAGGGAGGCAAATAGATGGTGGGAGGGAGAGAAAGGTGGAAAGAAAGCAACTTTAACTTTAAATGCATTCGCCAAGCCTCCAGCTGGCTTGGCTTGGAGAAGTGATTTAAAGAGACAAATGCTTTTTCCAAGCTGGCTGATGGGCAGTGGGAGCTTTGAGAGCCATACAATATGTGCGAAAGAGCCAGATGTGGCTCCCGAGCCACAGTTTAGCCTCCCCTGTCCTAACCCAAGAAATCCTCCCTCCCAGATTTTAAGCAGATAAGATAAAATATTGCTATTAAAATTTATCATTTGCAGAGTAGACACAGGGAAGAGTTGAACTGGTTTGTGAGTGAACTTTTCCGTCCTTTCCCCGGAACTTCCAATTTTCCTGGGAGAAGCAATCTTTTTTTGTTTTACAAAAATAGAACCATACTCTGTTCCTTCCTTCATATGACCTCACTGTCTGTTTTACTATTTTTATCCTAGCTTGTATCTTCTGTATCTGATATTACTTCCTACTTGAGAAGTATGAAGATAGTTCATACTATCTATTGCTATTTTGGATCCTACTGTGTAATTTTTGCATCATTTTTAATACGTCATTTTAATACTCATGCTTTGCTTCAGTCCTGTTTCAGGTTTTTGGCTGGTGCCAGGTTTCTACAATCCAAATACTATTACATATTTCAGGCATGTCCAACTTCGAAGAGGTCGTGATCTGTTTTTTCCGGACAAAAGTGCTGGTGATCTACCACCATGAAAATTAAGTTTCAAATTAGTTGCGAATTAGATTTTAACCCACCAAAGTTGGGTTCCACCGCCGCTCCCCCACCCCCCATTTACAATGCACCTTCTGTCATTTACTGGTAAGCAAAATAAGCAAAAACAAAAAAGAGACAAAGATCCAGAAAGAACTATGAACAGCTTTTCTTAAATTTTTATTGTTATAACTTTTTTTAACTGTCTTAATAACTTTAACTTTTATTGAGTAATTTGTGTTAAATGTAGGTCCAGTATTGATCCACGCTGATCTTGCGCAATCTTTAAAACTTTGCTCTTGCTAATTAGTGAGACGTTTGAGCCTGCATTTCATCTACCAGCTTTTTGAAGTTGGATGAATATTGCATGAGGGCCAGTCTCAGGAAATCCTGGAGATGTTCATCTGTCATGTTGGAATGTTGTGTACTCTTTGTCATTTTCCGATGGGAAAACACAGATTCACACAAATAAGTTGAACCGAAACAGGAGTGTACAGCTTCACTGCATCTTCTCAAGTTGGGAAATTTGTCTCTAGGCGCTAGCTTCCAAAACGATTCTTGCTCAGCACGGGTCTTGAGAAAAATGTCATTTTTAAGGGTTACTATTTCGTTTTTAAGAGATGCCTTGTTCAGTGAGTAATTTTTACTGATAGCAGCTGCAGTTTCCTTAATGTCTGCTTTGAATGGGTATGACAAGTACTCCACAACTTTTTCAAGTCTTTGGAAGCATCTTTTTTTGAATTCCTGGATAACAGAGCAGATTTCTGTCACATACTTCTCGTTCTGAAAAACAAAATTTGGATATTGTCTCAAATGATCCTGCATATTAGGAAAATGATCAAAAGTGTTGTTTGCAAGGTCAGTCATCATTAGCTCAAATTTGCTCTTGTAGGATGGAACTGTACTCATCATCTCGCCAATGCATTTGTTTTTACCTTGTAGTTCAATGTTCATATCACTTAGTTCACCTGTAAAGTCAACGAGAAATGCCAGATCACATAACCACTCCTCATCTTCCAACTCTGCTTTGTCATCTCCCCTCTCATTCAAAAACCTTCTTATTTCATTCAGCAAATCACGAAATCTTTGCAGAAATTTGTGCCTACTTAGCCACCTTACATCTGTGTGCAAAATGATTTCCGCTGCCCCTTCATAAAGAGAAAGATTGAAAAGCCGTCTTTGAAATGATCTTCCACAAATTGAATTTACAATTTTGAAAGTGATGTCCATGGCAGTCTTTGTATTGAGTCTCTTGTTTGCCAAAAGTTGCTGGTGAATGATGCAGTGGTAAGAAAGGAAATCTAGAAAGTCGTCATGCTTAACACCAAAGTCTTCAAAAACCATCCAGATAAAGACTAGTTACTGGGCTATGTCTCTTATGTCTGTAGATTCATCCAGTTGGAGTGAGAAAGCAACACAAACTGAAACATCCTCCAACAATTGTTCAGTTGTGTCTCCACACATCTTTTGTATTCACTGCACAACAGCGTTTCTTGACAATTGTACATCTTGAACAGCAGCTATGATCTTTCTTATTCTTAAATCCTTCAAAAAGATTGTCTGCTGCTTCAAGAAAACAATCTTTTACAAATTCTCCTTCATTGCATTTCTTTGCGATCAGGTTGCTGACCTTGAAGGATGCCATGGTTGCACTGACCAAATGTGACCTTGGCTTCGCCATCAACTGTTGCTTGTAGTCAATTTAGATTTAAGTTCTTTGAACTTCAGTTTACGAATTTCACTTATGGGTGGAAAATCAGCATCAAACTTATTGCTATGCAGAGCCTTATAATGATGCTCCAGATTACCCTTTTTGGGCAAGGATACAGCAGCGTTACAAAGTAGATGTGACGAAACCGGCCTGATTCTGCCTTCAGACCCAGTCCCGTCAGCTCCCTATTGAGTCGCCAACTCCTGGAGGGAGCTATTTCTCCTCCTGCCCCTTGGGCTCGCTGCCACCACCTGCTCAGTCTAGGGGTTCAGATTGAGAGGAACAGGACTCCCAATCCCCCTCTGTTTGCTATGAGGCCAGGCCTCAAGGTCCTCTGCCACCCTGCACTTGGGTTTCACAGAGACCTCAGCACTTCTTTGGGGCACCCCTGGAGGATTGGCACCGTATCCAACTGCATGCCTTCCCCCTTGCCCGGGGCCCCCATTATAAAACAGCGTGGTCTAAAGCGGTCTGGGGATCTATGTGGTACAGAGATTGACTGCCAGCATTTAAAACAGAAAAAACATTTATTTAAAAGAGAAAAAGATAGGGAAAGAAAAACAAAACAAAAACAGTTGCATTTAAAAAGTTAGCACAGCACCCGCACAGCACACAGCATAACAAAGAAAAGTTGATTATAAACGCATCCTGCTGGCCCTGATCTAAACATGCCCTGCCCTTTTGGATGACTTACTTTGTCTTACTGCCTGGAGGCCTCATTTTCCTGAGCAGGCCTCCCCACAGGCAGGAGCCTACAGGCAAGCAACCTCTCTTCCAGAGCGCCAGCTGCAAACTGAAAAACTCTTCCTCCTAACTCACATGCAGAGAACAAAAGAACTTCCTGCCTCTCTAGGAGACTTTCCCCCTAGAGTTGTTGGTTTGGCTCTGGAAGGGAGGGGGGGGGAAGGAGGGAGGCTACAAAGCCTGCTGAGGAATTTACTGATCCCTGCCAATGAAGCACCAACACTCTAAGATGGTGTTTCTCCACAGTAGACAACACTTGTCTTTCACCATGATGAAGAAATAGTCCATTTCCCATGCATCATGAAAGTGGTAGGTTTTGCTCTTCTTCGGAACACTCATCTTCGTTATACTGGGGTGGCTGTGGTGCTAAGTTAACACTGGCTGAATCTGGTCCAAAACTGTCACTGTCCCAAAGTATTAAAGATCAACAGGAACTGAAGACCTCTGGATGATGCCAAAACCACACATGCAGTTCTAAAAGTAAAAATAAGAATTCACCATACTGACACCAATAATCAAATAACACCACACCAAACAATCATCAAAAAAACTCAAACATCTGTCCAGCAAACCATGAGACCAAGTGGGCAGATAGATTTGTTATGCTTAACAGTTCCCCCCATGGATTCACCTTTAAATAAAATAAAGACATCCAAGAGATCTAATCCTAAATTAGTCTCTTGCATTTCTTAAACACAGAAATTAGATGATGTTCATGTTGTGTCTTCTGTCTCTTAAAGTATTGTCATGGCTTGTTTGCTCCAGTATGGATGTTTCTGGGAAGTGGTGTGGGTGGGTGGATGGATGAATTTACCACTTTTAAACCGCAGCACATTGCTTCCATGCATTGCTTGGTTTTACCTGCCTTTTCTGCAATTTTCCTCAAACGTGCCTTGCTGCACTGTTTTGGGAATAATCACAAAAAAAAAAACCAGCCCAGGTGGCTTCTGTATGAGAGGGAAAGTCTGGATTTCCCCAGTCCTGCCCACATTAGTGCCATGTCCCCTACCCCAGTCTCCTGCAGCAGCCATCTTACCTGTGCCACTAGAGGACTTTTCAAGAGCTTTAAAAAATCTGTGACATACTGATATACCAGGGATTCACAACATGGGTGGGTGACTCCACCTTCTGCATCAACCAGGTTTTTGCAGCCTTTTTGTGAATGCACCCAACATGCTGTGTCAGACCTCCAAATGTGCCCACAGGATTTAAAAGGTTGGGGATCCCTGTGATATACTATAGCTTCACAGCATCTCCATAGCTGAAAGGCTGCTTCTATTCCCCTACCTACCCCTCTTTTGCAAATTAGGAAAGCTGCCTAGGAGGGGAATTGAGAGGGAGTAACAGCAATCCAGACAGGGGGTGCGGAAAGTTTTTTGCAAACAGGAAGGGTTTACGCCGACGTTTGATTGGTGCCGCCACAGCGGAGGAGAGTTCCTTGGGCGGGGGGCCGCCTGAGCGCCACTCTGTCTGAGGGCAGCGGCGCCTGAGGGCTGCGCCCGAGCGCGGGCAGAAGTGAGGTGGAGCATGGCGTTCAGGCAGAGGAGGGGGTGGAGTTGGGGCGCGGCCAGACTTAGGCGGCTTCCTGAGCAGTTTGGCCCATGACATGTCCACCCTCGAGAGGCGCAACTTTACGCCTGCAAAAACGACAGCATGCCTCATAAACACTCATTGAAACCAAAAACAAAGGTCACCTCTGCCACTGCAGAAGCTTGGAAACCCCTTAGGGAGCGGCATGATTGCCTCACCAATCCCCTTGCGCCTTGGCCTGACGAGCCCCCTCTCCAGCACCCAATCGCAGTCTCCCCCTCCTAGAAATACTTTCGCTCTGTCCTCGCACAACTCAGTTGTTAGAAAGAGGAGCGCATGGCGGGAAGCTCTGCTGGTGAGCTCCCAGCCATACGGACTAGAGTGAGGGACAGGCAGGCATGTTGGTGACAGGTTTTGCACCTCGCGGTCGCTTTGACAGTATCTGCGACTTGCGAGGGGGAGAGAGAGGTCTGTCCCTGTTGCTAACTGCTCTTATTTCCAGGTCTCCACAGGTTCCGGGCTTCCGGAGGCTCTGCATGAGAGGACTGTCGTCCATGGCTGGGTAAGTTCCACTGCCCCCCCCCATCTCCCCCTCCCCTAGCTCTCGACCACTCGGTGTGCAAGCATCTCTGGCATTTGAACCAGGCAGGGGGCTCCGGCAGGGGGCATCTGCTGACCTCCCTCCCCTGTGCTGCTGCTTGCTCTCTTCCCTTGGTCTGCCCTCTGCCGCGTTCCCAACCCCTGGCAGGGCATGGTGTGTGTGTGCGTGGCAGCTGCCCCGTTGCAGGGAGGTGGGTTAGAGACTATCCCTTTAAGAGAGCGCCTGTTTCCAACTGGCGCATGAACTTCTACATCATACACCAAGTATTGAGCCTCTCTCAGGACCAAGTCCAAGATTATTACCTCTCTCTGGTTTGCTCTGTAATGAATTGTTCCAGTACACAGTCATTTATGAGATCTAGGAATCTCATTTCTACAGCATGATCAAGCACATGCTTCCTCAGTCAATGTGAAGGTAGTTGAAGTCTCCCAGAATCATAACATTATCTGCTTTAGTCACGTTCCTTATTTCCTCCTCCATCTCAAGATCAGCCTCAAGGGTTTGATCAGGTGGGTGATAGTACACCCCCACTTTTAAGCAACCCTTAGGCCCCACAACAGACACCCTGTGAGGTGGGTGGGGCTGAGAGGGCTCTCACAGCAGGTGCCCTTTCAAGGACAAATCCTGCGATAGCTATGGCTAACCCAAGGCCATTCCAGCAACTGTAAGTGGAGGAGTGGGGAATCAAACCTGGTTCTCCCAGATAAGAGCCCGCACACTTAACCACTACACCAAACTGGCTCTCCTGGCTCTAGTGTGTACATATGCTCTATGCAATACAAATAAACATACGTTAAATACAATCATACATTACTTGCAGCCACTCAAAACTGAAACTAAGGTTGCTCTTCTCTCCTCCAAAAAGTCTTACTCCAAAGTAAATTCAATGTTTGATATTCCAAGGCCAAGTGCCTCTACAATATCAGTTCATATATCTGCAACTTTGGGTGGAACCCTCCAGTATCCAGCTGTAAAACACCAATTCCGAATTAGAGAGTAAGGGACCGTATTCCCAGGATTCTCCACAGTTCCATATCCTCAGTCCTTCTTCAGCCTTTTCTCTCAAAGACACTGCTTCTCGAAGCTAATGTTACATAAATATGACATCAATATTCTAAACAAAATCCAAAACCCTCTCATATATACATATAACTCTAAAACAATGCACACTTAAACTGTTAAAAGGATGTGTTAAAAATTATCTATCCCAAGCACCAAATAGGCTAGGTTAGAGATTGGAAGCCCTGGGAAAATTAGGGAAAAAACCAGTTTTTTCCTCTTAAAAGGATGTGTTAAAAATTATCTATCCCAAGCACCAAATAGGCTAGATTAGAGATTGGAAGCCCTGGGAAAATTAGGGGAAAAAACAGTTTTTCCCTGTTATTTTTCCTGAAGTCTTTTTTTTTTTTCAGAAAAATTGTAAAAAGAAAAGAAATTGATTATGGAATTTTTTTTTAATATGATGAAAGGGTTTTTAAAATTTTTATTTAATACTGTGGAGAGGAAATATGAATAACTTACTTCTGGATTTCTAAAAATTAACAAGAAAACTAAGAAATTAACAAGAAAACTAAGAGACTATTATTTGGAACTTTTTAAGTTGGAGTGGAAGAAATTCAGAAGATACGTAGAAAAAGAGTGGAAAATAAAAGGACATTGGACAATCTTTGATAATGATTAAGGTTTTTAAAATAAGATAACTTTTTTTGGGGGGGGTTGTTTTTTTTTAATAGTTAAGGGTACCTTTAATATTTGCTTTCTTTAAGTAAATAACACTGGCGGGGGGTCAAGTAACGGGGGGAGGGGTGGAGGAAAAGTAAGATATGGGGTAGAAAGGTTTCTTTTTTATTTTAAGCTTTTATAAGTTGTAGATATAGTTCTGCTACCATATGTTACTAATAAAAATTGTTTATACTAAAAATTGTTTTGTGGAGGTTTCTTTGTCTGTTCCATATAAACTAGTAAACTGTTCAGGAGATTGTTGTTCCATCTGTTACAAATACAAATAAATATTACTTAAAAAGTAAATTATATATGTAATAATTGTTTGGATATGCTATATTTTTAATATGCTAGTTGTGATAATTTCATGCCAAGTAAAATTGTCCATAGTCATATTTTATGTTTAAAGTAACAGAATGACTTTCAATCTGGAAAAGAAAAAAGAAGTGCTAATATAGCATTTTTTTCAATTTTTCCGAAAATTTCCGTTCCCCCGAAAATCCCCCCCCCCTCCTAAAAGGGAAAAAATTGGGGGGGTTTCCAAGCTTCAAAATTTCCAGACATTTTTCATCTCTAACCTAGATACACCACTGCTTCAGACTTATTTTTCCAGAGGGTCTTTTAGTTTTGCATTATAATACATGGAGGTTAGGTGGGAGTTTTCTGAAGAACTTTAGAATGCTGTTTTTGGTTATCTGTTTTATTCTAGTACTTTATATAAACAATTTCATAATTTTAGTTAACTTTAGAGGATTTGATTGTAATTTTAATTATTTTTGTATTAATTTATTTGTTTTTATAGTTTATGTTTTATCTGTTTTCATATAAATTAGCTGGAGTAGTCACTTTAGATTAGAAGGTAGTAGAACAAATCTGCTAAACAAAATAAATACATGTCCATTTTAAGTCCATTTTGCAGCTGATTCTAAGGCAAGCTCAATATTACAGTAGCACAACTCGAGAATTAGAATGTGTTGTGTTGATTTCCTAGAAAATAGGATGGGGACAATTTACAGTATAGCACAGACAAAAAGAAGGTGATAAACAGTATAGCACAGACAAAAAGAAGGTGATAAACTGTAAAAAACAAACACCCAACTCCCTCCCTTCGCCTTTGATCAACTATTTTTCTCATGAAAGGGCCTACTTTAAAAATCTCAACACTCCAACAGAAGAAAACTTGCTGGAGAGCAGTAGTTTTAAGGGAGGAAAATGTAGGCAAGTTAAGTAGTTTTAAGAGAAGAAAATGAAGATACTGAAGCAGATGTTAAAGTCTGTGAGCACCTAAAGGGCAACTTGGTGATCTGAGGGAGTCAGCATGGATTTGTCCCTAACAGGTCCCTCAAGACGAACCTCATTTCCATCTTTGATCAAGTGACAAGCTTTACCTAGATTTAAGTAAAGCTTTTGACAGGGTTCCCTGTGATGTTCTGAAGGGTAAACAAGAGGACTGTGGACTGGACTCTAGGATAGTTAGGTGGATAGGGAACTGGTTGGAGAACCGTACTCAAAGAGTAGTTCTCAATGGCATTACATCTGAATGGAGGGAGGTGTCCAGTGGGGTGCCACAGGGCTGTTTTGGGCCCTGTACTTTTCAATATTTTTATCAATGATCTGGATGAGGGTATGGAGGGGCTACTCTTTAAATTTGCAGATGACACCAAATTGGGAGGAGCAGCGAATACAGTGGAAGATAGAGTTAGGCTTCAGTGAGATCTGAACATGCTAGAAAAGAGGGCAGAAGTGAATAAGATGCAATTTAACAAGGATAAGTGGCAAGTTCTACATCTCAGTAACAACAATGAGAAACACACATATTGGATGGGGGATGCACTTCTGGGTAGCAGTGTGTCTGAACAAAATCATGGGGTATGGGCAGACCATAAGTTAAATATGAGCAGCAGGTGTACTGCAACAACAAAAAAGTCAAATGCCATTTTGGGGTGTGTCAACAGAGGCATAACTTTGAGATCACAAGATGTCATAGTTCCACTGTACACTGCATTGGACAGGCCACAACTGGAGTATTGTGTGCAGTTCTGGAGGCCTCAATTCAAGAAGGATATGGACAGAATGGAGTGCGTGCAAAGGAGAATTATGAGGATGATCGGGCCTGGAGACTAAGCCCTATGAGGAAAGGCTAAAGGACTTGGGAATGTTCAGTCTGGAGAAGAGAAGGTTATGTGGGGACATGATTGCTTTCATAAGTATTTGAAGGGCTACACTTAGAGGAGGGCAGGGAGTTGTTCCTGTTGGCAGCAGAGGAGAGGACTCATAGGGCTGCCAAGCTCCCAGGCCGGGCGGGGGTTCTCCCACTTTGGGAGTTCCCAACCCACTGGCCCACAGTGGGCCGGCTGGGGGATCCCCGCCTGATGTCGCCTACACGATGATATCACTCAGAAGTGACATCATTGTACCAGCGACATCATGCGCTGGCAACTCTAGACATTTCTGGGAAGACTGTTTTCCCCAGGCACTCTAGCAATCTGGGAGGAAAATTCTATGGTACACTCCTATTTGGGATGGTCGTCCTCTTCCACTGAGCCACAGCTTCAGGAGGGATGCACATGTACCAATGAGGGAGGTAGGGGACACCCGCCTAGCCAGCCAGATCAGCCGAATCAACCCTGGCAATCAGTGGGGTGACAGATGTTACAGCCAGATCGCCCTTACATCCAACTCTATAGTACCATAGCCTCCCAAATTGCTAGAGTGTCTGGGAAAACCATAGAGTTTTTCTGGAAACACCCAGAGCAACTGGTGTGCAACGTCACCAGCACAATGACATCACTTTCGGGTGACATCATTGTGCCGCATGCACAATGTGTACACGAAAATAGTCCCCCGCAAGAGGCCATGGGGAATTGGCAACCGTAAGGACTCATAATAATGTATTTTAATTAAGGGCAGGAAGGTATCAACTGAATATTAGGGGGGGGGGGGGGAAATTACAGTAAGAGTTGTTTGACAATGGAATCATCTACCGAGGGAGGTGGTGATCTCCCCCTCACTGGCAATCTTTAAGCAGCAGCTGTATGAACACTGGTCAAGGATGCTCTAGGCTGATGCTGTATTGAGCAGAGGGTTGGACTAGATGGCCTATATGGCCACTTCCAACTCTATGATTTGATGAATGGCCCAGGATCTTCAACAACCAATTTATGACTGCACATCTAATCCCCACTTTAACATTGCAATCAAATCCCCAAAAGTGAACCCATTCTGACATATGACTCATCCACAGTCACATCTAGATAGGTGTTGGTGAATGAGAAAATTGTCTAAGGCCTAGGGTTGCCGGCCTCCAGGTGGATGATGACAGACACTGCAAACCCAAAGGGAAGGGGCCTCACCCAAAGGGTTTGCAGTGTCAGTTTCCTGTGTGACCTCTCCTGTTGTATATTGTTAGCCTCCAGGTGGAGCTTGAAGATCTCCCACTTTTACTTTTTTTAATCTTTAAAGATCTACTTTTACAATTGATTTCCAGCTGGCAGAGATCAATTTCCCTGGAGAAAATGGCTGCTTTGAAGGGTGAACTCTATGGTGTTATACCATGGTGTGGCCCCTCCCCAAACCCCACCCTCTCCTGGATCCACCCCCAAAGTCTCCAGGTATTTTCCCACACAGACCTGGCAACCCTACCAAGGGCACATCAACCTGAAATCACTGATTACGTGGCTGACATTGCACATCAGCATAATTTCATGGTACAGAATATTTCTCAGTGTTCCAAATACAATATTCCTTTGGAATGCTATGGAGCTGCAAACCTGTAGGTCTTTGAACACCTGTCTTGCTACAGCTGTATTTTCCTGTGAGCTAAGCATTCAGAAAAACAAGTCACACAAAAGCTGTGAAATGAAATGGGAGCTATTGAATAGGGGCAGTCTTCAGCATCATTATATAGGCCCTTTTTGTGAAACTCCCACAATCCTTGTATTAACATCCATGATGGAGGAACACATCTCACAGGTTCCAGTTTTCATTTTTGCAGTCTTCATTTTAAGAAGAAGCTGTTTCCAAGAATGGAAGGAGCATTACTCAGCATTTTCTCAATAATGCTGCTTCACAGTGCAGCCTATTTGGATGAGAGCCCTCCAATTGTAGGGGTGTTTTGTTTTTTGTTTTTGAAACTCCAATTTAATTTGTCACATGTTATTTCTAGTTGCAAAAAAACAGATTTTCCTTTCAGAACTGGGAAACAAATGATCCCAGAACCATGCAGTTTAATAGGTAAACTGAACGTATCTTGAAAAAATTTGCACAAGTCAAATGCATATTCATTATGTGTATGTCAAGGTAGGCAATTTCTAAGCTTTTTCTGCTTGCCAGGAAGTCAGTCAATTACTATTCAGAAAATGAAGTATGTCTGGCTAGCATATGGAGGTAGTTATGCCAAGAGCAACTGGATATGGGTGGAACCTAGTAGTTTTTGCACATCCCTTTTGTGACATTTATTGACTACATGTCTATAATTCCTTTTACTCCAGTTTAATTTTCCCACTAACCCTCTGTGCAGATTTTAAGGGCTCAAGTGGAGCTCTATGGAATTACATTATTTTGCCTGTTCCTCTGTGTGTTTGGTGTTTACCTGCTGTCTACCAAGTGTATATATTGAACTAAAGTTAGTGTAATGTAGAGGTTAGTGTGTGAGAGTGAAGAGACCAGTGTAGGGTTCATAACTGCCACTTAACGTACAACTCACTGGGGTGACTAGGCCAGTTATTTTCTTTCATCCTAATTTATCTCACAAGACTGTTGTGAGAATAAAATGGGAAGAAGAAAAACTGTATATGTTGCTCTGAGCTAATTGAAAGAAGGGTGGGATCAGTGATATACTGGTAAATGTTTAACAACTAGGTATATATAAAAAGTATGCATACACACATACATAACTTTATTATAACTTTTACTGATATGCAGGGCTTTTCTGTATAAAAAGACCAGCAGGAACTCATTTGCATATTAGGCCAAACCCCCTGGTGCCAAGCCAGTCTGTATTCCTATGTGTTCCTGCTAAAAAAAAAAGCCCTGCTGATATGAAGAATGTGTACTGCACAATTTATAAATAGTTCAATACTGTTTATTGTAAATGCCATATAGCCAATTGATTCTCACAGAATGCTTCTGTTGTTTTTGTTGAACCCTTGTATCTGTTTGCAGTTCCACCACAATTTGACAACTGGAGTTGTATCCCAATCCACTAACTCTTCTCCCAATACATTTATTGTCATTAAATTTGATATGTAATCTACTGTTAAACTAGTTCTCACCCTCATGCGAATTATATTTATTAAACTTAAACCCTTTTCAGCTTCAGCACTAGGGAATGCCCTTTTCTGGACATCACCCTCTCCCCAATTAGTTGTAAGTACTTCATGAGACCACCCCATGAAAGACTGGAGGAGAAAATAAGTACTTGCAGCTAGCACAAAACTGATATGAGAAGAATACCTGGTCTGTTCTGCTAGAAATAGGAGGGCAGTTCTTTGCAACCACTGTAGATTTTCTTTCTCCTTGCAAGGTATAGATACTTCTTAGAACAATGAGGGAAAGATTCTAAATAGGTATTTTATTCATGGACAGATATTCATGCTTGTTCAGCAGGAACAGTTCAACTGGGATTTTGTGTAGGCTTGCTTGGGAGGAAGCCTTACTAAATTCCATGGGACTTACTTTTGAGTAAACATGCTGAAGAAAAGGTTTACCCCCCAGTACTTTTGAAAGTACTTTTTGAAAGTACCTTTTTGGAACTTAAGTACCCACCTGATGAAGTCAGGATACATATTAACAAAGCCAGAATGATACCCAGAGAAAACCTGTTACTAGACAGACCCAAAAGAGATAATAACAGAACACCACTTGTGGTCATCCACAACTCTCAACTTAAAACAGTTCAGTGCATCATCAACAACTTACAACCTCTACTGGACAGTGACAACTCTCTTTCAAAAGTACTGGGGGGTAAACCTTTTCTTGCACACAGACAGCCACCTAATCTCAAACAACTCCTCACCCACAACAATACAGCATCTCATCTGAGCGTGGACACTGGTACCAAAGCTTGCAATAAACCCAAGTGCCAACTTTGCTGCCACATACACCCAGACAACACAATCACTGGGCCTAACAGCATTAACTACACCATCTCAGGCTCATTCACTTGTTCATCTTCCAACATTGTATATGCCATTAAATGCCAACAATGCCCTTCAGTTCTCTACATAGGGCAAACAGGATAAACCCTATGCCAAAGGATAAATGGACACAAAACTGACATTAGGAATTACAGAACTGAGAAGTCTGTGGGAGAACACTTTAACCTTCCAAAGTATTCAATGGGTGACCTCAAGGTACCTGTTTTACTGCAAAGGAACTTCAAGAACAGAATGGAAAGAGAAATTGCTGAATTACAAATTATTATGAAACTTGGAACAAACACCTCTCCAGGACTGAACAGGGACATTAGTTTTTTATCTCATTACACATGCTAAGCCCACTCTCAGTATAGCTATACATCCACAGTATTCCAATGTATTTCTCTTTTATAATAGTGTATCAGAATAATGTTTTATATTGACATACTCAAATAAGGGATATTGGCTATTTATCTCATTACATATACTCAACCCATTTTCATTTTATGTATTGTTTTCTAATGGCAGACTAGAATGATGTTTAATATGTATAGATTGATGTTGATTAGGTGGACTACAAGTTGGATATACATGTCCTTTTGTGATTCACCTAGATTTGCAAAAACACCATTTGGCAGAGAATTTTATTACCTTTTATGGCTATCCAGACCAAATGGCCTAGCCACATTGTTTATGTGACCACGTGACCAGTTAGTTTGCCAGAGTGCTTGTATTTCAGCTCACAATACCTGATCCCCTTGTCTGATGAAGTGTGCTTAAGAGACTGCACGAAAGCTTACGTTCTGAATAAAAATTGGTTGGTCTTAAAGGTGCAACTTGATTCCTGCTTTGTTCTACTGCTTCAGACCAACATGGCTGTCCACTTGGATCTATGCTAGAAGGAGACTTTTTTAAAAAACAAAAGCTGGGAGTAAAAGTTCTCATAAGATTAACATAGGAAAGGGTTAGGGAATTATTTTTTGACACCATAGGGAGAAGGAAACACATACGTACCATATAAATACCTGACCACTGTTTATATAATTAAGCATCTGTCTTTGCCTTGACGCCAAGGTTAGTAAATACAGTTCCTGCAAGAGCTATGAACTAAAGGGGAACCCTGCACGGCCCTCTTTAATTCTGTCCCTCCTTCCAATGGCTCCCTCAGCTCTTGTGCTCTCTTTCCCTGCTCTATGTCTTTGGGTGACCTCTGTGGTGGAGAAGAGCTTACAAGCCTGCCTTTTCCCCCTCCTTCCCCTCTTCACACACTGCAGAAATAGATGCCTGCCTACCTGTGGGTCAGCGTTCAGAGGCTGACTAAGATCTCGATGCTAACCATGCTTACTTGAGAGTAAGCCAGCATTAAGTTCCTTGTTGAACTCCAGGAGCTGCACAATATGTGTGAAAGCTACACATGGCTCCCAAGCCACAGTTTGGCCACCCCTGTACTAGACAGATGGAGACTAGGAAGGTCATGTTACATCCTATTCATCTACTCTCCTGCCTGCAGTGGCACACTATTATAGATAAAAAAATAAAAGTATGTTGTGATTTCCAAACAATTACATTACTAATATCTTTTCTGGAATTGTTTTTCAGTTTCTCTCCCCCCCCCCCCACATTCCTGGAAGTGAGCAGCTCCATCTGGAATTCCACATATGGTTGCCAAGTCTGAGTTAGGGACTTCCTGAAGATTTGGAAGCATGGCCTGGGGAAGATGCAGTTCGAGGAGGGGAAAGACCTCAGTGAGGTATAATGCCCTACAGCAAGGGTGTCGAACTCATTTGTTATGAGGGCCAGATCTAATATAAATGAGACCTTGTTGGGTGGGCCATGTGTGTACTTATTTAAAATTAAGTAGCAGAGATATAAACTTTATAAAGGACACAAACACAAAGATTTTTTTTTGTTTAAACCCTTAAAACATTAGCACTCAGTCTTAAAGGTGCTTTCTTTGTATTTCTCCCATGGGATCCAGGGAACTGGGCAAAGGAAGCTCTGGTTCTTTCCTTCCTTCCCAAGGGGACCAGGAGGGGAAGGAGCCTCAGCCAGTAGAAGGAAGAGAGGCTCGGCTCAGTAGCTGTGCTGTGTGATTGAGAAAGCTTGACAAGTAGGGTTACCAACCCCCAGGTGGGGGCAGGGGATCCCCCGGTTTGGAGGCCCTCCGCCCTCTTCAGGGCCATCAGAGAGTGGGGGTGCGGAAGAGAAATGTCTGCTGGACACTCCATGGAGACCGATTTCCATAGGATATAATGGAGAATCCATCTGTGAGTATCTGGGGCTTGGGGCTGTTTTTTGAGGTAGAGGCACCACATTTGCAGCATAGCATCTGGAGCCTCTCCTCAAAACACCCCCCAAGTTTCAAAAATATTGGACCAGCGGGTCCAATTCTATGAGCCCCAAAAGAAGGAGCCCCTATCCTTCATTACTTCCAATGGATGGAAGGCATTTAAAAGGTGTGCAGTCCCTTTAAATGTGATGGCCAGAACTCCCTTTAGAGTTCAATTATGCTTGCCACAGCCTTGCTCCTGGCTCCACCCCAAAGTCTCCTGGCTCCACCCCCAAAGTCCCCAGATATTTCTGGAATTGGACTTGGCAACCCTATTGATAAGGCAAACTCTGCTTCCCCCCTCTTCCTCCCCAACGGAGGAGTTTCAGCCAATAGATGTTTTGCTTTGTTGCTCCTGTGCAAGCCTTGCAAAGCAAGCTGTTATGCAGAAGGAAGCAAGAGTGAGGGAGAAGGAAGCAGATGACAGCCAGTTGCTCGGGGGCCTGATAGGAGCCCTCCAGGGGCCTGATTCAGCCCCTGGGCTGTGTGTTTGACACCCCTGCCCAACAGTTAACCCTCCAAATCAGCCATTTTCTCCAGAAAATAAAAAGAAGAAGAGATTGGATTTATACCCCACCCTTCACTGCCCGAAGGCATATCAGAGCAGCTTACAGTCTCCTCTCCCTTCCCCTCCTGACAACAGACACCCTGTGAGCAATGTTCCCTCTGGAGTCTTATGACTGGCATTAAAGTTGTGACTGCTGGCATTAAAATTGTGAACTACTCCATAAATTAATTTGCTCTTGGGCCACTTTTCCTGAGCTGAGACAAAAATGTGTGAGCCAGAGGCTAAAAAATTGTGAGCTAGCTCACACTAACTCAGCTTAGAGGAAACACTGCCTGTGAGGTAGATGGAGGTGAGAGAGGTCTGATAGGAATTGCTCTTGAGAGGAATAGCTCTGTGAGAACTTGTGACTGACTCAAGGTCACATCAGCAGGTGCATGTGGAGGAGCAAGGAATTAAACCCAGTTCTCCAAGATAAGAGTCCACACACTTAACCTAACCACTACACCGAACTGGTTCTCTTCTGTAGTCTGGAAATCAGCTATAATTCAAGGAGATCTCCAGGCCCCACCTGGAGGTTAGCAATCCTACATGAGCACCTTTTGGAACCCTGTTATTGATTCTTGGACTGGACACTGCAACGGAATACTGTCTAGCTTTTTGGTGGTCCCTTATACTTTCATCTTCAGCTTCTACTTTGTAAATAAACAGATATTTAATATGGCACTTTAAGTCTCCTGTATTATTTTCTCCCTAGATACGTGGTCCCACAAAAGCACTGAAAAGTTTCCACTGTTCTATATAAGAGAGTGTGGAAGTACAAAACGCCTTGTGCTTTAGAATATAAAGTGGAAATGCATAACCGCACAGTGCTCCAGCCCCATGCAGAGTAAGTTCAGTCTAAACCCACTAAAGGCATTTGGAATCAATGGGTTTAGGCTTAAGTAACTCTGCACAGCGTTGCATTGCTAGTCATGCTGCACAAAATGGAATATGTTAAATGTATGTTAGATTTTATATTTGACCAAAAATAATTTGTTGAGAAGATGCTGAAAATCCTATCTGATTTTTCCTTTGTAACTTTTAGTAACTACCTTTGTATTCACACTAGTAAGTTTTGTGCTACATGTTGGTTCTGGAAAAATCCAGAGATTTGTTTTGTGAGCAGAAGGTCACTTTGCCCAGAGGACAGAAAAGATTGTTGATTCTGCTTTTCCACTGCAGAGCCCCCACATTTTACCCCACGCAGTTCTGGAGAGTCCCTGATTTGAGGAATAGCATTGAGGGATGAGTAGGCTGCAGTGGGAAAATGCCATACAGTGATAAAACCACAAGCTCTTCTTGAAGGTCTGTCCTCCTTATCACTAAAACACATGATGCCTTTATGTTTTGAACTGGCTCAGTATTATCAAGATGAATGAACTGAGACTCCGCAGCTGCAAAAGATCCCTTTCTTAAAATTAACTTCTCCATGTGGTCAGTGCTGCATTTTCTTTCTCTGAACTTTGCTTGGAACTGCTCAGTATTCCATATTTTTGCTTCAGACAACAGGCCATAAGAGATATTTTGAGTTTGTCAGACAGAAATACTTGCTCTAAGTTCCTTCTGGATTCCGCAGCTAAACAAGCTAACAACTCAGTTGCAAATTGCATGGTACTAGGGACCTGCCAATATACGTAATGTGCTTCATATGAACATTTATTGAAACAGAAAAATGCTTTCAGAGTAGAATGAGATGCATTGTATTTACCCTAGATCATACTGGACAGCAGGCATCATTGTATTATTATTATGAAAGACACTATTGTAAACCATACTGGGGGGGGGGGGCTACAGCAACCATTATATTGCATTTGCACTTTTTGCTCACATTGGTATAGCTTTTTCTGCATAGAGCTAAAGTATAAAATGTCAACATGATAATATTTTGATACAATAATGAAAAAAATAATGACTTGTAACAGGCAAGGACTTATTGATACTTCATCAACGTCACCAAAGATAAAAGCAAGATAAAACATAAACCAATAGAAATAGCTGTGCAGGGGAGGGTGGTCTATAAATCAAATAAATAGATATTTGAAGCAACAGAGAGCCAATACCCGCTTCAGTATTTTCATTCCAATTGCAACTAGAATAAGCTGATGGACAGTACAGGATGAAAAACTCTTGGAGCTCTTCAGAAGATCTGTTGTATCTTGAAAAGCTCATTAAAATAGAGGGATATTTCTGTATAACTTTCTTTTGTTAGATTTTTGTTTTCCATTGGTATGACACAGTGTATCAATTATGTCCAGGCAAAGCTCTTTCTGGTTTCAAAATGCAAATCCTTGTATCCAGGGAAATGTACTGCATTTGCTAGGTAGTATATTCACAGCCTTTGTAAATACTACATGAATTGCATTTGCCATGTTTCATAGTCATCTGCTTGATACAGCTTGTTACCTAATTTCTGATAGAAAATTATATGGCTGCTTTTTTCTGCTAAGCTATATTTCTGCCATTAGTGGGGGTCACTAATTATGAAAGACCCTGTTTCCTCCTCTTACGCAAAGGCTTTTCCAATACACAAGATTTTGTGGTTGGTGCTCCACCATTCAAACACTATATAATGTGAACACAACAGCCTATTTTATAGTCCTCGTGGATAGAATTGTGCATTTTCAAAAGGCGCTTTCCAACAGAATTGCGCAAGGATTAGATGCACAACTATTGCTAAATATGGCACAAAAAGCTCCAATAATGCTGTTCCAAGTGTATGGAGGCACTTTTTCCTGTACTTTCTAACATGTATGACATGACATCTGCACTTACTTTCCAAACAAAGCAAATAGGATTGGGTCCTGAGCAACTCAGTAACACTGCAGCTGCATCCCTGCCCCTGCAGTATCACAGAAAGGGGCTTACATGCTACTGATGAGACAGGAAAATGGAAGGCTATTAGGCCCAAAGAAAGCTACTGCTTCTGTAAACCCAACTTGCCTCATTCTAATAACGGACTCAAGGAAGGAGAGTGCGAGTGGCATTTGGCAAACTTCTCGCTGCAGGGATGTTGTTTGCATTGCCACATCTACTGTGAATAGGATTGAACTGAGCAGCCACATTGATAAAATTGCTTAACTTGGACTAATTCCTTCTTAATTGCTTATACATAACCTCTTGTTCAGCTCTCAGTGATTATGATGGAACTTAAGTATTAATCACTGTCTGTCTAAGATGCACCTGGCCAAAAAGTTAAGATTTCCGATATGACAGTCCTTGTTCTGGAATATCTAGACAGAACTCTCTACCTACCAGAGTTATGTCAGTGCTCCTAGAAACTAGACAAATAGGATTAATGAGATTTCAACGAGTCTCTTTTCTTTCTGCACATCTTCTTGTGTTCCATCTGTGTGTTTGCTTGAAACAATGGCTTGGATCTAACCTCTATGGAGTGTGACATCATAGTAAATCAACAACCTTTTGTATAAGAGCAGCTTTGAACTGGCTGAGATGCAAGGAGAATAGGAGCTCCCTGTTTCTATGTTTCTACATCATTTTCTTCCATGGTGAGATGCAAAAATTATCTCTGCATCATAAGCTTGTGCATTCCACTAAATTGTAATGAAAATGTACATTCTATTTTGAGCATAATAATGAAATAGAGGACAGAAATATGAAGCAGTTGAGCCTTCCTCTCCCCATCACCTAGGGTTGCCAAGTCCAACTCAAGAAATATCTGGGGACTTTGGGGGTGGAGCCAGGAGCAAGACTGTGAAAAGCACAATTGAACTCCAAAGGGAGTTCTGGCAATCACATTTAAAGAGACCACATGCTTTTTAAACGCCTTCCCTTCATTTGAAAATAATGAAGGATAGGGGCATCTTCTTCAGGGGCTCATAGAATTGGATCTCCTGGTCCAAGCCTTTTAAAACTTGGGGGGTGTTTTGAGGAGAGGCACCAGATGTTGTGCTGAAAATTTGGTGCCTCTACCTAAAAAAAAAAGCCCCCTAGAGCCCCAGATAACCACAGATCAATTCTCCATTATACTCTATGGGAATCGATCTCCATAGGGTATAATGGAGTGTCCAACAGATATCCTCCCCTCCCCCACTTTCTGATGATCCTGAAGTGGGGGGAAGACCTCCAAACCAGGGGATCTCCTGCCCCAACCTGGGGATTCTGCCATCACCCAAAGAGCATCTCTGTCATACCTGAAGCCACTCTTAACAAATAAGTGTTTTGACTGAGTAAGGACAATTACTTGTGCATGTGCTGAATCATTTCTTCCATGAAACAACTGTACTTCTAAATTTCTCAATGGCTTCAGGGAGTGAAAAGCTTTGCTTTTCATAAGAAATAATTTGGGTTACTTCTACAGATTTTTGCAGCACTCAGTCATGATAATGCCCCCGTTGCATTTGAAAAACCTCAGACAACTGACACACATCTTTCTTCCTTCCATCTCCCCGTCCACAACAAAATACATTATTCTGACTGATTCTATAGTCAATTTATTTATATTTATTTATTAATATATTTATACCCCATTCTTCTCCAAAAGTGGAACCCATGGCAGGTGAAGACAACAATATAGCAATAAAAATGAAACATCAGTAAAATGGAACCAGATTACTAAAATTGAGTTCCTCAAAATATGCTTCTATAGTTTGCACATATGCCAGCCACATATCCTCTCAGGAGGCCTCAAAAACTCTAGAGCTCAGTTTTATAATCTCTCTAGAACATTAGCAGGCAGAAACCTTCCTTTTTTGTTCTGAAAGGCTGTTCTACAACTAGAGTTGTCAGCCTCTAGGTGGGGTCTGGATATCTCCACATGACAGAGATCAGTTCCCCTGGAGAAAATGACTGCTTTAGAAGCTGGACTGTATGTCAACATACCCCACTAAGGTCTCTCCCCTCCGCAACCCTGCCCTCCCCAAGCACCACCCCTCAAAATCTCCAGGAATTTCTCAGCTTGGAGTTGGCAACCCTATCCATAACACAGAGGCTACCATTTTGAAGGATTTTGCATGGGTAGCCAAGAACACTAATGGCAGGGAAGGTACAGGGAGCTGAAGCTGACTATATCCCACTAGCATTGGAATATTTAGTAAGAATAAATTTTAGAATCTGGCAAAGGATTACGATAACACCCAGTTTTGAAGGATGGTTTAAATTTATCTCAGAAATTTGTTTAGTTGTTAACAATGGGACCTTTTTATTGTTAATAACAGATTACCACTAATATTAGGAAAGTTCTTGTCTATTCTTTTAAAGAGAGAACTCATTCCAGAACACTGAAATAATATTTTACTATCTTCTTCTATATTTGAAACATATATTTAATAGTTGATTTTACTTGTTGTATGCAGCTATTCAAAATATTTGATAATTTATGATGAATTTATATTTTCCCCTATGCCCTTTCCCCTACTGTCTCCCATTTTTTTGAGAAATTAAAAAACACCTTAATCATGAGAGCTGAAGCTGACTGAAACTATAGAGTTGCAGTAAGAGTTCACCACCAATAACCTACTTCACTGTGCTATGGTGATCCTGAGACCTCTGAGTATAGCTAACCACCAGAATTAAATCGCTGCCTGAAATTATGATGGTAGCACATGCGATTGTTTTAAATTGTTTTAATGTTTTTATTGTGGTTATTGTATTGGTCACACTAATGTGTTTGTGTCGACCCTTCGTCTGTGAGCCGCCCTGAGCCTGCCTTTGGTGGGAAGGGCATGATATAAATTAAATAAATAAATACAAGGAGCGGCAGTCCTTCAGCTATGTGGGTGCCAGGTCATGAAGATGTAAGATCAGCAGTCACCCAGCCAGGGTGGATTTTCCCCAAAATTTGGGAGCTCCAATCTGCCTCTGGCCAGCTGACCAGTGGGGGAAGCCCCACCCCACCCACTTCAACATCATAATGCAAGGCACGGGGCTGTATGGATGCTCCCATGTTTCAGCCAGAATTCTGTAGACACCATATAGCTTTTTTGGCCAAAATGCTAGAGTGCCCACATGCAACATCCCCAGCATGATGACATCACTTCCAAGTAATATCATTGCACTGTGGTATCATTGCATGCAAGAATATCCCAGAATGGATCTGGGAGCCCCCCACTGGAAGCCAGGTAAGACCTAGCAACCCTAAGAAGATGGGATGTTTGGATCAAGGCTTAGTTAAAGCCAGCAGCTTTAATTGAACACAGAATACGCTGACAACCTCCAGGTAGAGCCTGGAGTTCTCTCAGAATTCAGGTGATCTTCTGGCTCAGAGATAAGTTCTCCTGGAGGAAATGGCAGCTTTGGAATGTAGACTCTGTGGCATCACATACCCACTGAACTCTCCACCCCCCACCCCGCTGCCCAAGCTTCACCATTGCAGGGCACTGTCCCCAAATCTCCAAGAATTTCCCAAGATGGAGTTGGCAACCCTACCATACACATTAGTAACCAATGCAACCACTAGTTACCAATGCAGAGATTTTACTGCTAGGGAAACATGACCCTAGTGGCTAGCCTCACTCATCAAATGGCCTGTTTCATTCTGAGACAATTGAGGTTTCCAAAGGAAATCCTGTGCAGAGTGTTTAACACTGCACAGAGTGTTTAACCCCAGGTTACTGTAGCACAGCTGGGTGGCTGACCCAAGACAGGGGATTAACCTCCAGGCTTCCACCACGGAGGATGTTTAGTAGCACCATAAAGACTAATAACATTATTAATGGATTTTATATTATGCTAGTCTCTCTTAAAACATATTTTCATCGCCACCATATTTCTGTTGTGAATTTTAAAATGTTGACCTAATGGATTTCAATTTAAATATGTCCAATCAAGTACACTTTGACTCATGAACTGTTATGACAGAATAAATTTTGGGAGGGACTATTGCTCAGTGGTAGAGCATCTTTTTGGCATGCAGAAGGTCAGGGGGAAAGGGTGGTGATAGGGGAAGAATCGTCCTGGAGACATCCACTTACATGTGGCGTGCCACAATGGGCAGTTCTGTTCCCGATGTTATTTAACATCTACGTGCACCCCCTTGCCCAGATTGTCAGGAGGTATGGGCTAGGGCAGTGGTGGTGAACCTATGGCATAAGTGCCAGAGGGGGCACTCAGAGCCCTCTCTGTGGGCACGCGTGCCGTCGCCTGCCAGGGAGGAAGAGGAGGAGGCTGCGGCAGGCAAGCGAGTGAAGGAAGTGGTGCTCCCGCCCCAACTGGTGGAAGAGTCGGTGGGGAGTGTGGCAATGGAAGAGGGAGCACTGCAGTTGCCTACCGACCACCCACCTCCCCCCTCCTCGTTGGGCGTGGTCTCTCTGCCTCTTCCCTCACAGGGTGCGAACATTCCTGCCGGAAGGAGGGGCTGCCAGAGCCTCTGAGGTGGCACCGGTGCTCACCCCCCCCCTTGCTCTTTCGGACTCACCTGCGCTGCAGTAACCCGGTGCTGGCAAGAGGGGGCGCTACCTGGTGAACTGCTGCGTGCACATACAAATAGCAGCAAAGTAAGTGCTGCCAGCGCTATAGCCTGGGAAGGGATCACCTTGTTTTCTTCCAACAGAGAGCGAGCAAGCAACTAACCTGGGGAGCCGCATGTGTCTCTTCTATCCCTCTCCTGTGGCTCTCCAAGTCTTGGCTCCCCCCCTCCTGGTTTGAAAGCGGAGATTTTTGGTTTTTCACTCTGTTTCTTCAGAGAGATCGAGAGAGAGAGAGAGAGAGTTAGTTGGAGGGGGGGGCAGGGGGTAGAACAGCCAAGCCTCGTCCCCGGCTCCTAGCAGCCCTCAGCTGGGGTAGGATGAGCTGGGGACTGCAAGTCTTGCCTCTGCTTGCCACTGTCACCGGAGTCAGTAAGGTAAGTTTTTTGGGGGAAGATAGGGCTCAGGTGGGAGTCAAGCAGGGTTCCCTCTAACCTGCGCTAGGGTTAAGGCAGGAGAGAGGGAGGTGACTAGCTGGCTGTGTGTGCGCATGTATGGGGAGAAGGCAGCAAGAATGGCTCCCCCATGTTATCTACCCTCCTTCCCCCTCTGCGGACTCCCGCAGGTGCTCCGGAAGCAGGAGAGAAATGCCTGCTGTGTTGAGGAGGCTCCTTTCCTTCTGCTTTGGGTGGGCGAAAGATGTCCCTGGGGCTCTGTCTGCAGACCCGGCACTTCCAAGTATGCATGTGTGTGTGAGAGAGAGACAGGGATAGTGAAGTCTGGTCTGATACCTGAACAAGCAGGGGGAGAACACTTCTGAGAAAATAGTTCTCAGTTTAACCCAGACTTTAAGAACCAGATAACAGTTAACAGAGCATTTCTTCGTCTGATGAAGTGTGCATGCACATGAAAGCTTACATTCTGAATAAAGCTTGGTTGGTCTTAAAGGTGCCACTGGACTCCAACTTTGTTCTACTGCTTCAAATCAACACAGCTGCCCACCTGGATCTGTTAGTAAGGTGAGAGAAAGAAATGCCTGTGCTGTGTATTGGAGGGAAGCTCCTTTCTCTTCCCTGCTGCTTAAGGCAGGCAAAAGGTGTCCTCAGAGTTGGGCAAAGGAATGCTGCGAATTGGTGCGCAGGCAGGGAGAAAGTGGTAAGAATGGATCTCCTACACATGTCGGTCTGCCCTACTTCCCTTCTTGCTTGTGGACTCTGCAGAGTCTCCTGAAGCAGGCAGGAGAGATAGATGCATGCAGTGTATGGGTTTTTTGGGGGGAGGGGGGAGGCTTATTTCCTTTTCCTTCTGCTTCAGATGGGTGAGAGGCATCCTCGAGTGCGCAGGGCTGGCACATCAGGGCTGCCTCAGCAGGAGCCTGGTGGTGGGCAACCCATTGGTGTTTTTTGTGTTTCTTTCCTCAACTTTTATATCCCCCCAGCTATGCCTTTTGATCTTTTCTCTCCCATTGCCAAGCCTTTTCTGTCATTTTTGCTTCTCCTCCCACCACATCATGGATTTTATATGCCCCCCCCCCCCTTTTCCAATTGCTTTTAATGTTCAGCCCTTTCTTCTCCCTTCCCCATAACTTGGAGCTTTGGGGAAAGCAACCGTGCAGGGGGGTTTCCCTTTATCTTTGCATTTCTTTCCCTTTCCTCCCCCCCCCCCATGTCTTTCCATTTATGGAATTCCTATTCCACACACCAACCCTGCTGCATTTTAGATACCAGGTGAAAACATTCTGGGCTTTTAATTGATTTGTGTTGGGGAGGGAATGTCTTTTTGTGTTCTTTTAGCCCATGGTGTTCTTGTGGTGTCTGGCATATATCTTTTCAGTTGATTTTACAATATTAAATTTGATTGTTTATGTTTTTAAGTATTGTCTGGAAGCTGCCTTGGGTATTACATTGATTAGCACTGATCAGTATTCAGGTTAAATTGCCATGTTGGCACTTTGCAATAAATAAGTGGGTTTGGGGTTGCAGTTTGGACACTCGGTCTCTAAAAGGTTTGTCATCACTGGGCTAGGGTGTCATCAATATGCTGATGACACCCAGAGTTTTCTATTGATGAGTGGTCGGTCTGACTGCACCCCAGACAACTTGGACCCGGCACTACAAACCGTGGCATCTTGGCTCAGACTGAGTTGACTGAAGCTGAATCCGATTAAGATGGAGGTTCTCTATCTGAGTCGTGGTGGTCCGGGAAAGGAGATCCCCTTGCTGGCTTTTGATGGGGTGCCACTAATATTGGCCTCAAAGGTCAGGAGCCTGGGAGTGCTCCTGGAGTCATCTCTGACTATGGAGGCCCAGGAAGCAACCACTGCCAAGTCTGCTTTTTTCCATCTGTGGTGGGTATATCAGTTGCCTCCTTTTTTTGGAGCACTGTGACTTAGCAATGGTGATCCATGCTACAGTCACCTCGAGAACAGACTACTGTAATGCCCTCTACATGGGGCTGCTGTTGACTCTGACTCGAAAACTGCAGCTAGTCAGAACACTGCAGCGCAGTTGTTAATGGGCTCCATTGATGGGAGCACATTCAACCTGTGCTGAAAGAGCTGCACTGGCTGCCTATGGTGTACTGAGTCCATTTCAAAGTGCTGGTATTGGCCTTTAAAGCCCTATATGGCCAAGAACCTGCCTATCTATGGGACCGCCTTTCCCCATATGTTCCCCAGAGAGCACTGTGTTCGGGAGCTCAAAAACTGCTATCCATCCCCGGACCAAGGGAGGCCAGGCTAAGCTCTACACGGGCCAGGGCCTTCTCAGTGGCAGCACCAATGCTGTGGAGTGCTCTCCCAAAGGCCATAAGAGCCCTCTGGGATCTCTCCCAATTCTGCAGGGCCTGTAAAACTGAACTTTTCCAACAGGCCTATAATAATCAAGTGGGAGAAGGCTGCTATTCTATGCTGCTGAGAAATACCATCAGAAGGACCACTAACAGATAAACAGAATAATAATGACATCAATGTAATCTGATCCGCCTATGTTAAAATTCTTGTATAGCACCAAATATTTCGTTTAAATTATTTGTTCAAGTTTTATCATTTTTAAAATTGCAACTGAAATTATTGTTTTTAACATGACTGTTATCTGCCCTGAGTCTGCTTGTGGAGTGGGGAGGATATAAATCTAAGGTAAATAAATAAATAAGATAGCTGTGCATGTTCATGTGTTAGTGTTTAAGGTGCCACTGGACGTCTGGTTTATTTCATAACAGTGTTTTCATGCCTCAGACTTTCTGCTCTGGCCATACTACATCCCTCTCTATAAGAGGCATAGCTACCATTACTGACAGAGCACCTGATTGCACTCATTCATAATGCTGGCCAAACACTCATGAATCCTTCTTCCATACCAGATCAGATATGGAGTACATGAAACAGAACAAACAGTAGCAGACATAGGAGTTTCGAAATATCTCCCTCCAAAGAATGTATATGTCTCATAGTGATTTCATTTTCATCCCCACATAAGTGAATCTCCAAAGACTGATCTCAGGAAGACAATGACTGGGAAGCAGAGCTAGGACAGGTAGAAAGGAAAAACACCAAGGTGAGAGAGCCCTTCTCCAAACATGAACAGGTCTCAAATAAAAACTAGAAACTGCTTCTAGCAGCTTCTGTTCATTGTGCATTACTAGCTGTATTTCTTTCACCTCAGGCAATGCAGTTGAACCAACATTCCAGCCTCCTTACCATGCCAATTTACAGCAGCAGCAATGAATGGTGGAGAAGGGAATGTTACTGTACCTAGGGTGACCTTGAGCTGCCACTGCTTAGAAAATCCTTTCTCACCAACTGTTTCCTTCTCAACTATAGTTACTTTCCATAGTAGCACCTCCTACTAAACATGCATGGCATGTTCCATTGCCATTTTTTCTAATGAAATAACACAAGAACGGGAAATATCACGACATTAAAAATACACAATGGATTTTTATGAGGAAAGGAATGAATATTAATTCCTGCACAGAAACACACATGGAAGACAGCGCTGACATTTATTAAGGAAACTTCCATAGATTTAAAATGGAAATTGAGTCAACAGAAATTAAGGTTCACAACTCACTACACCCAATTTTTTAAACATTTTAAAGAAAAATATGTGTTGTGCTGCAGGGTGGTGGACATAGTTCAGTGACACTGCTACAGAGATCTGTGTTCCAGAACAGAATTAAATTCTCAATTGCACAATCCATAGGATAGACAGAGAGGGAGACTAGAGAATATCTGTGCCAACTAAGTGAGATCTGGGTTGAACTTCTGTTCCCTCCTTTGTTACAGGTATTTATTTAAGGCTGGGTATGGCCAGAAGTTCTTTATGTAGGAGAGGAAGTCTTGGGGACATCTCTGCTGAGCTTCTCCTCCTTCCCTTGTTACAGATTTGGGCATAGTCAGAGGCATGAGCCCGTTAATACAGATTGGGGGGGAATAGCCAAAAAGTGCTCTTGGCCCTTAGCCTATGAATTGCAGTGGATCTAGGACCAGTCCAGGATACAGGAGTTGCTTTGTATTGTTTTCTGTTTGTTTAAATGATATTTTTTTCATTGTAAGCCACTATGAGTCCCAGTGGAAAAGCAAGGTAGAGATGCTTAAAGAAACAAATATATTCAAAGTAATGGAATTTCAAATTAAACCACAGAAACCAGATCCTATAAACTCTTACTGCAAAAATAGTAGAAGCCTGTAAATGTAATAATCCAATTTCAGCACACAAGTGGATGGTGTGTTTGTTGAAAAAACAAGTGTTTCTTCAACATTTTCATGTCACTTTCGTATCTTATATCAGCTAACCATCTGACAGTTCTCTCCTGCCTGTCAAAACAAGAAATATGAGAATTCTGCTTGACATAGGGTAAAAGAGCATTGACAAAAGACTTAGTGTTCCATTACATTAGGCAAGAAGGACCTTGCAGTATATGAACTTTGTTAAAGAAACTTAGGTGATGTACACAAAAAAGGCAGCCATGAAGAAGCAAGAAAATATTCTTAAGTGTAAGGATGTGTTGCTGGCAACCAAGATGCCATAGTATTCCCTATTATTATGCATAGGTATGAAAGTTGGACAATAAAGGAAGTGGACAGGAAGTGGATTAATTAAAAATACTTGCTGAGAAATATGTCCCTTTGACCAGACTTGTTCTGCTTTAATCCATGCATCTTCTACTGCCATATTCTTTGCTACAAAATTAATCTAGTTTTTGGGAAAAAATCTAAACTGATATTATGAGAATACAATCTAGTAGTTTTTATTTATACACTAGTTATATAATGTGTTTCTTTAGAATATCTTTCTTCAGTAGCTATGGATCTTGAACTATGACACAATTTAAAAGTCTGTGCATGTGTAAAAAAGTGGGTACATGTGAAGCTGCCTTATACTGAATCAGACCCTCGGTCCATCTAAGTCAGTATTGTCTACTCAGACTGACAGCAGCTTTCCAGAGTCTCAAGCTACCTGCCTGGATCCTTTTCAGTTGGAGATGCCGGAGATTGAACCTGGGACCTTCTGCTTACCAAGCAGATGCTCTACCACTGAGCCATCCCTCCCCCTGCAGATGGAGGTCAAGAAAACAAACGTAGCCATGCTGGTCTATTAGAAAAAAAATCCAAAACCAATAGCAGCATAATGTCTTTTATTGGGACCAACCAGCTAAAGTAGTACAAAGTAATGAGCAGCCTTTTGAGTTAACTCTTTGAACTGCTTGTTCAATAAAAATAAAAAATGATAAAGAAAAATATGGTTGAAAGTCCAGGAGTCTTCAGTTTGTTGATAGCACTCTTCAATAGTTCAGGTGTTACACCAACTTGTTAAGTTAGATCAGGGGTGGCCAATCTGTGGCTCAAGAGCCACATGTGGTTCTTTCACACATATTGTGTGGCTCTTGAAACCCCCACTGCCCCATCAGCTAACTTGGAAAAGGCACTTCTTTCTTTAAATCACTTCTCCAAGCCAAGCCAACCAGTGACTTAGAGAATGCATTTAAAGTTAAAAGTTGCTTTATTTCCACCTCTCTCTCCCCATCTTTCTTCATTTCTTCTTGTGGCTTTCAAACATCTAATGTTCATGTCTTGCGGCTCTCAGACATCTTATATTTATTCTGTGTGGCTCTTACATTAAGTTTGACTACACCTGTTAGATCATGCTGCATGTGTAAAGCAAACTGCAGGTAGCACCAAGAACTACCAAGATACAAAAGCAGGCAATGACTGCTCTTTCTGAAAATATAAGAGTCAGCTGTAGTTCCTATCTGCCTCTAACACTTATCACAACATGAGTCCTTTGCTGCAACAGAAAATAAAACATGAGTCTGTTTTTGCACCTACCAGATCAGGTGCTAGGTGTTCAAGAAAATTCAGCAAGCAGTTCACATATAGGCACATTTGAGCAATATATATTTAACACTGATGAGGTGTCCCTGTGTGGTAGGCTACAGATGTCCAGTTTTTAGCCATGTCTTTGATTACAGAGGATCAAATAGGCCAGTGGTTAAAGTACTGATCTGAAAATGTGTTTACTGACGAATCTTGCCAAATCCCTCCTTGCTTAATGATCCTGTCAGCTAGTTCATTACCTTTCAGACATAATCAGAAACCCACCACCATCAAAATAACAATAGACTAGAAATGAAAAATCTCCATCTGTAAAAAAAAATAAAATGTGAGAACTGAAACATATCTCAAGCCTGGCAATGACTATTAAGTCCTAGAATTTAAGAGTTCTGCATTGGTGGAAGTGGGCTTGAATGCCAGGTTAAACAAGGTAAATTCCTCTGTTATTATTTACTATTGCTACTAAAAATTAAACAGGAAGAATACACTCCGGTCTTCTTTATTGCCAGCACTGCTTTAGTCTTTGCAAAGCTATTTCCGGTGGCTATGTCCAAAGAGAGGAGTGCAGGCTAATTTCCTTCGGTGATAAGTACACGCACTATCCAAGCCCTACAGTTTAAGGACTCTCCAGCTGATAACGCCCCAAGGCCTTCCAGGGGGTTCTGCTGCTTAATTTTCCCAGCCTAGCTACGGTAATCAACCACCGCTTCCTTTCTCTTTCGCAGCCTGCCAGCAGCTCCGTCGCTCCCGCCCCACCCACGCGTCAGCCTTTGGCTGGCCCCTGGGACTCAAGGAGATAGGAAAGGGAGGATCAATTCTGCCCCCCTTTCCCCTCTCGACCACGAAAGGTGACGTCATTATCCGGGCTCTCTGCGGCGGCGCTCTTCACACCGTGGGTCACAATGGAGCCCAAACAGAGCCCAACCGAAATGAAACGGCTGCTGAGCCGTTCGCCTGAGTGAGTGCGGCCTGGTCCTGCTCGGCCGCCGTCATCACCCGGCCAGCAGTCTCGCTGCCCCTCCCCCACCCAACACATACACCACCACACGACAGTGGCGACCCCCCAAGTCCGGGGGCCCCACCACCCATACAAGGCGAGACGTAAACGGCTGCCTGCTCGGCTTTGCGACACACAAGGATGTGGGGGGGGGATGCTGGGGGAGTGACTGACTGACACGCAGGAAAGAGAGGAGGGTCACGCTCGCCGCCGCGGATGCTGTTTGGGTGGCGGGGCCGGCGCCGCCGCGTTGAGTCGGAGTCTGCGCCGCCGCCACTACCGCCGCCGGCCGAGCCCTGCTAGAGCCGCCATATTGCCGGGACATAGGCACTTCGCCTCCGCTGACACCGCCACTTTGCTCTTAACCGTGTCGCGGTTTCTTCCATTTCTTTCCAGAGCTAGTCCGACCTTTCGTTGCCTTCTCTCATCCGGCCTAGCCGAGCACAGCTTCCTTTTGCCAGGCGCTGGGCGCATCTGATTCCCCCGGACGGGGAGGAGCAGAGCCCGTAGGCCCTAGCCCAGGCTAGCATAGTCTTCGAGCTTCCTGGCACGAAAGAGCCGCGAGCCCAAGGGCCTTGCCACTGAAACACCGGCCCTGCTGCCGTCGCTGGGAAGCGGCGGTACTAAACAGCTGGTGACGCAAAATCGAAAAAAAGGAGTAGCAGCAGCCGCCCAGGCGCCCTCGAAAGGAGCGTAAAGGTTCGAGCGGGTTCGCGACAGAGAGAGCTGCTCCCTGCAAGGTTCCAGGTGGCTTCAGCCGGTGACTGGAAAAGCTGCAGCGGTAGCCTTTAAGTGGGCTCTTGCCGGGCATGAGAGACGGCCCTGCTAGTTGCTGCGGCTGCCGCCGCCTGGGATGAGAAAGTCTTCGACCACACCCGCCGCAGCAGTCGCCTCCTACCCCCATCGCCAGCAGAACCAGCAGCAAGAATCGGAGCGGGCCTCGGCACAAACGCCAGGAGCAGCAGCGGAAACGGGAGACACTGTGTGGGGGTGAGTGGGTCTGGAAAGGGGCTGGCGTGGCTGCTTCCCGGGGTAGGGGGGGAGGACAGCACCCTGTTAGGGGCGGGGGGGGGGTATGTTGAAAGCTGGGGGCGGGAGAACGAGGAGGTGTCTCTTCTCGTTCTGTGTCTGTCGGTGCGTGTGTCGCTGTGTTTTGGAGTGAGAGGGGAAAATGGCTGACGACTCTTCATTCTTTTTGCCCGGCCTGTCCCGGGCCTTGTAGAAGAATGGGGTGCGCACAATTCGTAGCCGCAGTCCCTGTGAAGGGGGGGCGGGGAGAGAGACACGGCCTGCAGAGCTGGTTAGTGTTTGGCGTGATTCCTCCCTAAATAGCCAGGGAAACTGGCGAAAAAGAGTTAAAGGGCTCCCGGCATAGGTTCGGCCCGGCATTTAGCTTCTTTTAATACTCCTTTCACTTCACACTAAACGCCATTACTGAGGTGGAGTGATTGGAGTCATGCAGGCCTGGGCTACGCCAGGAAATAAGGCCCTCATCAGGCTTTCTTTCTAAAATCCGGCTTGCAACGACGGAGCCCAATGCTTTTCTCTTCGTTGTTAACAGTATTGTTATGGATGCAGGTGGGCTTTGTAATGGCTGCTCTCTCAATTTCCAATAAGGCCGTTTTATTCTAAAGAGTCTTCAGTATTCAATTTTCCTTCTTCCTTATGTTGCAAAAAATCGTATTTTGGCTATTTGCATTTTTAAACTGGTGATTACACCCCGCATTATTATAGTGTAAAGGTATGTTATGGCTCACACTGACAAGTTCCTGACTTCTAAAAGATCTTATAGTTGAGAAAAAGCACTGCCTTCGAAATTTCTTTATTATTGGTTTGAAATACTTACTAATTTTGAGGGTTCAGTATGATTCTCATAGAATTACTGCAAAAACACATTGGTTTTAATGAAGCAAATTTGGAATCTGAGAGTTATTGCTTGAGGTGTTTTATTTTAATGTCTCCTGGAGTGGGGGTGGGGTTAGTTTCAGAATTCAAATTTTATGCTGCGTGTGAACCTATGAACACTTGTGAGTTAAAGCCCATCAAGCTTGAGATAAGTTTTTAATAAACTTGCATAGGATTGAGTTATATAAGTACCAGAATTTTTATTTAATGTTAGGATTTTCAAGACACTTTAAACTGAGATACTGGAGTTCAGGCAATATCTGACTTCTGCATGACATACTTCAGCCATGACCTGTTATTACCAGAATTTTTATTTAATGTTAGGATTTTCAAGACACTTTAAACTGAGATACTGGAGTTCAGGCAATATCTGACTTCTTCATGACATACTTCAGCCATGACCTGTTACAATGTCTGTCCAGATAGACTTTCCAGTACTGACGTAGACTTGACATGTGGGGGTGTGGCTCTTACAATTACTAGTATTAAAATATACAAATGTTTTAATAATTGGGTTCATGACTTTAACAGTATAAACACTATCACAGTAACTTATGCTTGCACATGTATATTGTTTATCATTAGCTGCTTTTCTTGGTAAGTTTGCTGTTTTTATATTTATAGGGTTCTTTAGCTAGGGAGAACTGAATTTTATGGCTTGGAAGAATGGGCCTTCACCAGTTTAAAAAAAGATTTTGGATCGGTATTGGCTGTAATTGTGACCACTACAACTTAGGAAATTATTGGTGAATGAACAGCTTGCAGATATCTACATCACTTCTAGTAATTTCTCTTTCAAGTGATTGGTTGACTGTAGTCTCATACGGCTGTTCAAAATTGTTTTTTTTTGTCTTTAAAGAGAATAGGATAGATTAGAGATTTGTGCTTAGTTATCAAAGTATTGTGTATTGCCTGTCATATCAGGAACTAAGGATGGCATATTGGGATGCTCGTATTGTCTTGAACAAAAATATGAATATGTGAAATAAAATGCAGTGTAACTTCTTTACTAACACATACACATACTATAGGTGCTTCCTTGTAAGCAGGCTCTATTTATTCACATGTAATTGAGACTTTCTGTTGTATACAAGACTTTGAGTATTATACAAGATGTGGATGTATAGTCCATTGAAATACCTGCAGGTTGCTTCCAAGTGGTATTTAGAATAATTTGTAAAAGCATTCTTGCAAGAAGTAGCGTAATTCTTTATAAACTGCTCTGGTTCTTGCTCCACCCCATTCCATGTTCCTTATCTAGGTTTTCAAATGAAAATATGGCTAACTTTGTTCAGGTGTTTCCTCATAATTGGTCTGCTTTCAGCTTGTTTAATGCCTTGCTAATTATATTTTTCTAATGTTTCTTACTGAATTTACAGACCACTTGTTTCTTAAGTGCCAATCCAGGAAACAAAATGCTTTTGTTTTTCTTGGAACATCTTTATAAACAGTTATGTATAGAAAATGTTAATACTCTAAGATAAGAAGGCCTTATATTATGTCTGTGTTCGTTAATACATGAAATTACATCAGTGGTAAGAAAACAACACAAGGCAGAAGCAATATGTATAGCATATTCCCAGATTTAAGAATTAATTCTGAAGAGTAACATTTAAATCACCTAGAATAAGAGGGTTCAAAACTGCAACTTTAGGTGAAACTCAGTTGTCTTCTAAATCCATTTTACTACCTATGTGTATCATCTTACTATGCCATATTGCAGCAGGAGCCATGATTGTGGAGCACATCCTCTAAGGAAAGCATGGCACATGAGCATTATTATAAATTTGATTCCTTAGATAACCTTTATTTCCTTTGATATTTGCTCTGGCTGCATAGTTAAAAGTTTAAAGTCAGTGGGTGTTTGCTTGAAAGACACTTAATTTTGAGGGAAGTTCCATTAAATCAGCTTTTAAGGCAGTGGTGGAAAAGCCTTAGTTTTTTTTTATGGGTTTTATAATAGTGTTTTTATTGTATTTTTATAATGTTTTATTTCTCTTGCAAACTGCCTTGAATTCTGCAAGGGAGAAAGATGGCTGATAAATATTTTAAATAAATAAAACAAATTGTATATTTCCTTATTTTGTTACTTTCCTTGTCCTTGAGAGGGTTGGGTTGCTTTCAGAGGCAACCTCCCTCCCCTGCTTTGAAATAATTATTCACCATTTCTTACAAATGCTGGGAATTGTAGAAAGTAACAGTTAAATATGTAGTAGTGTTCCTAATTCTTGATTACGTGAAATGCATTTGTTCTAGTTTTTACAGGACTTGCTGTCCAACTGCAACTTTTGTCGGTGTCCTTTCAGAACACAATTCTGTAGCTTCTCTGCAAAAAGCTGTTAATTCACCAGCTCTTATACCAGTGCAAACTGATGCTGACATGTGGCTAGTGGTTGTTCTGTCCATTAAAAGTTCTGTCTGTTTATAATTCTCTATGCCCATGTTCAGGGTGATGTATAATTATGTGTCAGTTTAATGGCACATGTGCTTCTGGTTGTAATATTGTATTGGTCCAAAAGATCATTGGTTTGATGTACATAGTATATCTCTCCTCTTTGTAAAACGCTTCATAGTTAAGCTTTGGAAGAATAATTGACAAATCAGTAATCACTTGTGCAAGCGCTTTATGAATTTTGCTGTACTGGTAATGTCCTGGAAGTTCAGGAATTTTGAATTTAACTTATTTTTTCTTCATATGTTTCGATGCTTGTGTAATGTATGCAACAATATATTTGGTTATTGTCAGAGAGCTCTGAATATTAAACCTTTTTATCTTACTGGAAATATGCTTCATTTCCCCCAGATTATAATTATGCTTTGGGCAAAAGCTATATTGGTCAAGACATGAGAAGTAACATTGTTCTCAAATTCCTTTATGTGATTTGCTTTCTTCTTCTGAAAATTTTGATTCTTTATCTTTTGGTTTGATTTCTAACCTATTTCATGTGGAGAGTGCCTCATGCAAAGTGACTTCTGTTAAAAAGTGAAGATTAGTTTTGCCTTTGCATGTTTCGTTGTGCTCCTTCTGTCGGCTTGGGCCAACTGCATACTGCTTCTGCAGATAACTTGAGATATTCTGCTTTCTTGAAAGCATTTGGAAGCAGAGGTCTTATTATGTTATACATGCCAAATGTGAATTTGGATCTGGTGTTTTATAGTCCCATCCTAACATGTATTTCTGTCCTTCCCCCAAGTATCCTGGCATATGCAGAGGACTTAATGGAATCAAATTGTCAGTGAAAGCACAAATAATGGCTGGCTAGAGAGTCAAGTTGAAATGTATTGCTGTGCTCCATTATTCTCTTGGGAAAGAAGGATCTCCTGATGGGTCAAAAGTGGTACTTTGAATATTGCTTTCTGCCTGGTGCCACTAAATCTCAAGCAACTTGCTTGGGAAATGGAGCTACCACGTAAAAAGGAAAACATGAAACACTCACTGGTAGCTTATGAGTTTGCTGCATACCTTTCCATAGCTTGGAAGTCTGTTAAAATATTGTGTTATAATTGTGTTCTTTTTTTTTCAAGATTTACTGATTTTAGTGGGGTTTGCAAACATATGTGCCCCTTGAAAATGTTGCGTATGTCTGCAAACCTACAAAAAAATACAGTTGCTATTTAAAATTAAAACACACAACTTGTATTTTGGTGCTTCAAGGAAAGGTGTGCAAGATTAAGGTGTTAAATCAGCTAACTTCTCAAACTGAGCGGTGGTTTGGATCCACAAGGGTTTCTGAGGATCGAAGAGATTTTTATCCGGAGAGTGTGACTACTTTGCCTCTTCCTTTCCATGATAGGAACTCCATGAGTGAAAGGGGTAATCCGTGACTCCCCCCTCCCACAGTAGATTCGGACTGTTGCAGAGAATTCTTGTGAAATGTTATTTTAAACATTTTCACTTTGTTGGAACTTCTAAAATATTGGTGTTGTATATTCCTATGAAAAGCAAAATCATGTAGAAAACAATGCTGTACTGAATACCCAGGGGACATATTGCAAGCAAAAATATCCTAAAGTTTAATAAAAGAATTTTCTTTACATAGTTTGCATTAGTGTAAACTAGGGCATATTTATTTAGATATGAAGAGATTACTGCTAAAGTTCTCTGAATGGGAGACTATGGATTGTATTGACTACAACTGTAGTTCCCAAACATTATTGGGTCACTGTCCCCTTGGTTCCATAAACTTGTCCGCAGTGCCCCCTACTATATAAAATGCATTTATGATGCACATCGTCCGTTACCCTGCCTCAGGCAAGTTTTTCTCTCCTTTTCTCTTTCCCTTTGTTGATTGAGCAGCCCTAGTAATGTGTTTTCATCTCCTCTGAAGAAACTTTGAATGTCCCACTCTGTAAGAAATATGTATTTTGGCTATTTGCTCAGCCCAGGAACCTGAGGGAAGGGATAGGATTGCCCTTTAACTTAACCCTTGAAAATGGTACTTGAGATGCTTTAAAATTTAAAAAATAAGATGTTTTATTTAACATCAAGGCAAAAAGTCAGGTGAAATCAGGGGTTGAAATTACTGAAGTAAAGCTAGTATAAGCATAGATGTTTGATCTTATGTATCAGGCTAATAAGAGGTTCTTAATTTATTCAGTTACGTAGATCTTTATATTGAGAGGCTTTTCACTTTATCAGTAATTGCTAATTTCTTTGGTTCCCAGAAGGCCGGCGTCCTCTTCCCAGTACCCAACCCCTTTCTCTTGGAACACTATTACTCTCCTTAAGTTGTTCACTGACATTTAAGGTTCTGCCTGCAGTTTCTATTCACATTGGATCAGCGAATTCTGTACTCCTCAGAGATAACTCTCTCTGTTTGACTGGTTAGGAAATCTCTCTCTAGAACAGTGACTCCCAACCTTTTTGGCACCAGAGACTGGTTTCGTGGAAGACAGTTTTTCCACAGACTGGTGTGGGGGGGGGAGCAGTGCTGGGGTTTTGTCACCCCAGGCTGCCCCCCCCACCCGTGCCTGCCCCCCATGGGGGTCTTTAAATGAGGCAGAGACTGGGGCTGCTTCTGCTGCCTACCTGCTAGGAAACCAGGTGGCAGAAGTGGCCAGTCTGCCTCCCCCTCCCATTTCAAGTCTTGAAATGAGGGATAGGCGAAGATTCCAGCAGTGCTGCCCCTTCTGCCCACTTGAACCTGGGCGGATGAAAGAGGCAGTGTGACCTCGCTCCAAAGTTGCCTTCCCTATAAGGTGAGGCTGTGCTGCCTCTTTAGTCTGCCCCGGTCCTGGAAGGGCGAAAGGGGCAGTGGGGCTGCTCTGCCTCACTCCAAGGTTGTCTCCCTGGCAAGGGGAGGCAGCCAGGAGCGAGGTCACGCTGCCTCTTTTGTCTGCTCAGGTCCCAGGTGGGTGGAAGGGGCAGTGAGGCTGCTCTGCCTCACTCCAAGTCTGCCTCCCCTCCCCGTGCTGCCTCTTCCATCCATCCCAGTCTCAGGAGGGTGAAAGGGGTGGTGTGGCCCGCTGCCTTGCAACCTGGTTGCTAACAGGCCATGGACTGGTACTGGTCCATGGCTTGGGGGTTGAGGACCCCTGCTCTAGAAGAACTCTTCTTCGGCATAAGTGGAAGTCTTCTGTACTACCCAAACTTCCTTCCTAAACTTCCCCCCAGTTCTCTGTCTGTGTTCAAACTGCATTCAGTCAAGGCTGAACTCTGACTCTGTCAGTACTGAATGCTTTTTCTATCAGGGTGATTTTCAGAAGGTCCCAATAAACTTCTCAGTTAAGGCAGGAATCTGACTGACTCACCTCAACATCCAGCTCCCTCAAGACTTTTTTCTTTTTGCTCAGCTGATGCTAACCAATCAGATTGCTAGGAACAGCCTGTCACTCACAGTCCTTTAGTTCTTTGTGCAGCATTTCTAAGTCCATTAAAAAGTGCAGTCCATCACAGTATTACCCAGAATAGCGGCTTGCACAACTCACTAAGGAAGATCATAACAATAAAATTCAAAACAGTAACAATTAAGTGCACATTTATTCATAATTAAATTAAAACTTTTTTGTTTAATTCATCAAAATTAATAAACCTGATCAAGTAATACCAGCTGTTAAAAGTCTGGTAGTCATTTAGCAAGAATCTTCAGTAACTGCACTTTTCATTAGATTTAATGTGATGGATAGGCTTGATAACTAGTTTATTGCCTTCTTTTAATACTTGATTTTTTTCTTTCATTTTATTATGGATTCTAAATAAAGATAGTGTTATATCTTTATATAAAGATTTGTCTGATTTTTTAAAAATTCTTGAAAATATATCCCAAATTTTTCCTGATATTTATATTTACCATAATTTTCTTATTACTCATTTTTTTTCTCCTAAATTTTCCTTTAATTACCCAAATTTGTCCTTCTACTCCTAATGTTTTCTTTAAAGTATTTTATTTTTTGAAACTAGTTATTGAAAATTTTTAATTCTTATATAACCTAGAAAAGCTAATATTCGGCAGACTGTGATAAAAATAAGTTATATAGGTAAAAAGTGTACTTCATAAAGACCTGATTCAGTAACTGAAAGCACAGGAAAATAAATATCATACTCAATACTGTTATGTTAAGGATTTACTGGGGAAGTCTTGAAAAATGACGGACAAGAACACATGTAGACAAGTTTCTTAAAACATAGTATACTGGTATGACTGGAGCTCTGGTGGTGTAGTTACTAAAAAGTCCTGTAGTTTCCTGAGATTTCAGCAATGTGCAGAGGCAGAATCTTGGAGAATGCCAACCATAGCCTGGTCAGTCAGTGATTGAACATGGTTGAATTGAACAACATGGTTGAAGGGGTCTGCCTCCAGTGCCTCCCTAGGTAATCCCACTGACCTCCAGGGGGATAGTACTGCTCACTTTGGGAACCACTTGCTTAGAAGGTTGCTTAAAATCCTGTAAATGGCAAGGAGATCTATGGATAGGCTTTTCTAATTCCTTACAGAGCTCTGACTGTGTTTTGGTAATGGCTGTGGACCTTATATAAGGAAAGGGACTCTTGTTTGCTTCCTTAAGGATTTTTGCACCTACTATGTTTCAGATTTATGTTCATATATACTTTTCAGAAATATTTGTAGTTTCTGTTAAGTTTCTTTAGCATTGTAGACAAAACATGGGTCAGTCATTAGTATCAACTGAGAGAAAGTTAATGTCTTGATATCTAGAATACAATAGTGAATATAGCAGTGATCTTCTGAGGATTTTCATATATTCGATATTCTGCTGAGAGCAGAAGGGGAATTTCATTACTTCGCTTCCTCATTGCAGCCCAGTTGACTTGTATAACTGTTGGTCTGTACAGGTCCTGTAACCCTAATAATCTGAAGGTTGAAAATGGTGACTGAGGGATTTCTGACCATCAGTGTCCTTTGCTGATGGATCATTGAACTGTGATTGCAGGCTGTCTACTGTTGTTGTTTGGCATCCATGTGATATAAATAGAAGTAGGGGTGTGCATTTGGATTTGTCCGATCCAAAAATATATTTAAAAAAAACCATATCAGTATTTTTGGGTACATTTTGGCATCCCTAATGTATCTGGAAATTTTTTGGGAGAACCAAAAGAAAATTCCCAAGAAAAATCACAGATATATTTGAGAATTACTGGCAAACTGAAAAATAGCTGAGGGACTGGAGCAGATTGCTCCTGCTGCTCATCTGTTTTCAGGCTTTCTTCTGCAGTCCCTTTAAATGGGGCATTTAAAGGGTCTGCCAAAGACAGCCAAGCTGGGGGAATGAACCACTCTTACTCCTAGCTCAGCTGGAGGCTCTCTTGGGCAGTTCTTAAGCCAGACTGCTTGAAAGAGTCTGCAAAGCAACAAATCACGCGAGAAGAACTTTCCCTACTGGCTCAACTGGGGCTTTCCTGGACAGTCCAAAATACCCAACAGAGGGCCCTAGGTGAGCACATGGGAAGGGTTCTCTCTGCAGGATCAGTTGCTTTGTAGGCTCTTTTGGGCAGTCCAGTTTAAAGACCCAGTTGGGCTTCCTGTCAGCTGTTTACCGCTTTGCCACTGCTTTTTTCCCCCTCCATATTTTCCAGTTTGGGTTTATAGGACCCCCCCCCCCCCAGATTTTGAGAGTTCCAAAAAATCCCAGATCCAAATACTTTACTGGTATTGGGATCCAGGTTTTTTTCAGAAATCCTCAATTTTGGGGGGGGGGGGGGCGGCTAATAGACCCAAACTGAAAAATACTGAGGAAAAAAAATTGTACACCCCTAAATAGGAGTTAAGGCTTGTTTCAGTTGCATGCATACATATGCATTTGTATGGATGTGATATACTTATCTATGAGAACATAAACTTTATGCATTTATGCAGAATGGTCACTGGTGATACCACTAGAGCAGGGGTGTCAAACATGTGGCCCATGGGCCAAATCAGCCTCCCAGGGCTTCAGTCAGACCTGTGGGGCTCTCTTCTCCCCCCTCCTGTCCTCACCTTGTGAAACTTCAAGGCTGCTGATGAGTTCCCAGCTCCTTCTGCAGTGGCTAAAGCTGAAAGCAAAGCTGCAAAGAAAATGCAGAATGTCTTTTCCAACTGATTGGGTGGTGGGGGCTTTGAGAACCACACAATATGTGAGAAAGAGCCATATGTGGTTCCCGAGCCACAGTTTGGCCACCCCTGATCTAGATGTTACCAGAGCATGCACCATAAGAACATAAGAGAAGCCATGTTGGAATAAGACCAATGGCCCATCCAGTCCAACACTCTGTGTCACTCAGTGGCCAATATGTGTGTGTGTGTGTGTATACACACACACATATACATACATACATAGGCATACACACACGCATACATACATACATATACACATATCTATACACACTGTGGCTAATAGCCACTGATGGACCTCTGCTCCATATTTTTATCCAATCCCCTCTTAAAACTGGCTATGCTTGTAGCCACCACCACCTCCTGTGGCAGTGAATTCCACATGTTAATCACCCTTTGGGTGAAGAAGTACTTCCTTTTATTCATTTTAACCTGACTGCTCAGCAATTTCATTGAATGCCCACAAGTTCTTGTATTGTGAGAAAGGGAGAAAGGTACTTCTTTCTCTACTTTCTCCATCCCATTCATAATCTTGTAAACCTCTATCATGTCATCCCGCAGTCGACGTTTCTCTAAGCTAAAGAGCCCCAAGTGTTTTAACCTTTCTTCATTGGGAAAGTGTTCCAAACCTTTAATCATTCTAGTTACCCTTTTCTGCACTTTTTCCAATGCTATAATATCCTTTTTGAGGTGTGGTGACCAGAATTGTACACAGTATTCCAAATGAAACCGCACCATTGATTTATACAGGGGCATTATGATACTGGCTGATTTGTTTTCAATTCCCTTCCTAATAATTCCCAGCATGGCGTTGACCTTTTTTTATAGCAATCGTACACTGTCTTGACATTTTCAGTGAGTTATCTACCACGACCCCAAGATCTCTCTCTTGGTCAGTCTTTGCCAGTTCACACCCCATCAACTTGTATTTGTAGTTGGGATTCTTGGCCCAATTGTGCATTACTTTGCACTTGGCCACATTGAACCTCATCTGCCACACTGACGCCCACTCACCCAGCCTCAACAGATCCCTTTAGAGTGCCTCACAATCCTCTCTGGTTCTCACCACCCTGAACAATTTAGTGTCATCCACAAACTTGGCCACTTCACTGATTACTCCCAACTCCAGATCATTTATGAACAAGTTAAAGAGCATGGGACCCAATATTGAGCCCTGCAGCACCCCACTGCTTACCCTCCTTCACTCTGAAGACTGCCCATTTATACTCACTCTCTGCTTCCTATTAATTAGCCAGTTTTTGATCCACAAGAGGACCTGTCCTTTTACTCCATGACTCTCGAGCTTACTAAGGAGCCTTTGATGAGGAACTTTATCAAAAGCTTTCTGGAAATCCAGGTAAACAAGTTCTATTGGGTCCCCTTTGTCCACATATTTGTTCACCCCCTCAAAGAACTGTAACTGATTAGTGAGGCAAGATCTTCCCTTACAGAACCCAAGCTGAGTCTTCCTCAATAACTCGTGCTCATCAATGTGCCACTCATTCAACTTGATAATGCTTCCTACCAACTTTCCTGGTATTGAAATCAGACTGACTGGCCTGTAATTTCCTGGATCTCCTCTGGAACCCTTTTTAAAGATGGGGGTGACATTTGCTACCTTCCAGTCCTCAGGAACGGAGGCAGATTACAATGAAAGATTACAGAATTTTGTCAGGAGATCCACAAATTCAACTTTTGAGTTCTTTCAGAACTCTTGGATGTATGCCATCCGGACCTGGTGACTTATTAGTTTTTAATTTGTCAATCAGTTGTAGGACCCCCTCTCTTGTCACCTCAATCTCACTCAGGTCTTTCAACACCCCTTCCAAAATTAGTGGTTCTGGAGCAGGCAAACACTTTTCATCTTCCATCGTGAAGACTGAGGCAAAAACTGCATTCAGCTTCTCAGCCATTTCCCTATCCTCCTTCAGTAATCCTTTGACCCCTTGGTCATCCAAGGGCCCCACTGCCTCCCTGGCTGGTTTCCAGCTTGTAATATATTTGAAGACATTTTTATTGTTGGTCTTTATGTTTTTTGCAATATGCTCCTCATAGTCCCTTTTTGCTTGCCTTATCACAGTCTTGCATTTGATTTGCCACAGCCTATGTTCCCTTTTATTAATCTCACTTGGACTAGCTTTCCACCGCTTAAAGGAGTCTTTCTTACCTTTTACAGCTTCCATTACTTTGTTTGTTAACCATGCAGGCCTTTTCTTATACCTGTTTGTGCCTTTCCTAACTTGTGGTATATATTTTATCTGAGCTTCTAGGATTGTAGTTTTAAATAGCCTCCAAGCTTCCCCAAGGTTTTGACTATATTTACCTTTCCTTTCAGTTTCCTCTTCACAAGCCTGCTCATCTCAGAGAATTTACCCCTTTTAAAGTTAAACGTGATTGTACTGGTCTTTTGGGGCAACTCCCTATTTATACAAATGGTGAAATCAATAACATTATGGTCACTGCTCCCAGGCGGTGAGATCACTTTTACATCTCTCACCAAGTCTTGTGCATTACTTAAGACCAAATCCAGGATCGCCCCACCCCTGGTAGGCTCTGTGACCATCTGCTCCATAGCACAGTCATTGAGAGCATCTAGAAACTCAGTCTCTTTCTCTCGACCTGAACACATATTGACCCAATCAATCTGCGGATAGTTAAAATCACTTATGAAGATACAGTTTTTCTGTTTAGCCGCTATCTTTAATCTTTCCATCATATTATAATCATCCTCTATCTTTTGATTTGATGGGCGATAACAAACTCCCATAGTTAAATTTCCTTTTGGGCCCTCTATTTCTAGAAAAGCATTTCTAGAAGGGAATCTAATTCTTTGACCTCAGTCTTACTGGACTGTATACCCTCGCTGACATACAGAGCCCCCCCACCCCCCTATCCTTCCGATATAACATATCCAGGAATCACCGTGTCCCACTGATTCTCCTCATTGCACCAAGTTTCTGAAATTCCCTCAATGTCTATGTTTTCCCCCAACACTAAACATTCCAACTCACCAATTTTACTTTGAACACTTCTAGCATAGTGGCCAGATTTTTATTGACCAGGAAAAGCCACAGCTGGCTAATCAATTGAAGTTGGTAAAAGGCAATCCTGGTCATTGCTGCACTTAATTATCCACCATTAGGCCTGGGTCCAGGTGCAACCCTAAGCTACATACAGTATATCACAGAAATGAGTACACCCCCTCACATTTTGTAAATATTTAAGTATATCTTTTCATGTGACAGCACTGAAGAAATGACACGGCTACAATGTAGAGTAGTGAGTTTATAGCTTGTATAACAGTGTAAATATGCTGTCCCCTCAAAATTACGCAACACACAGCCATTAATGTCTAAACTGCTGGCAACAAAAGTAAGTACACCCCTAAGTGATAATGTCCAAATGGGGCCCAAAATGTCAATATTTTGTGTGGCCACCATTATTTTCCAGCACTGCCCTAACCCTCTTGGGCATAGAGTTCACCAGAGCTTTACAGGTTGCCATTGGAGTCATCTTCCACTCCTCTATGACGACATCACGTAACTGGTGGATGCTAGAGACCTTGCGCACCTCCACTTTCCATTTTAGGATGCCCCACAGATGCTCAGTAGGGATTAGGTCTGGAGACATGCTTGGCCAGTCCATCACCTTTACCCTCAGCTTCTTTAGCAAGGCATTGGTCATTTTGGAGGTGTGTTTGGGGTTGTTATCACGTCGGAATACTGCCCTGCAGCCCAGTCTCTGAAGGGAGGGGATCATGCTCTGCTTCAGTATGTCACAGTACATGTTGGCATTCAGGGTTCCCTCAATGAACTGTATCTCCCCAGTGCTGGCAGCACTCATGCAGCCCAAGACCATGACATTCCCACCACCATGCTTGACTGTAGGCAAGACACACTTGTCTTTGTACTCCTCACCTGGTTGCCGCCACACATGCTTGACACCATCTGAAGCAAATAAGTTTATCTTGGTCTCATCAGGCCATGGGACATGGTTCCAGAAATCCATGTCCTTGGTCTGCTTGTCTGCAGCAAACCATTTCTTTTGCATCATCTTTAGAAGAGGTTTCCTTCTGGGACGACAGCCCTGGAGACCAATTTGATGCAGTGTGCGGCGTATGGTCCCCCCTTCAACCTCTGTAGCAGTGTCATGACTCTGTAGCTGACCCCCCACCCCTTCAACCTCTGTAGCAATGTCATGGTCTGGGGCTGCATGAGTGCTGCCAGCACTGGGGAGCTACAGTTCATTGAGGGAACCCTGAATGCCAACATGTACTGAAGCAGAGCATGTTTTAGCTTATTCTTAAAATTAATTTATATTTTGTATTTATATTGTTGATTGATTTTATCTGTTACTGTCATACCATGATATTGTATCATGCTCTGTAAGCCGCCCTGAGCCTGCCTCAGCGGTGAGGGCGGGGTATAAATAGAAACTTATTATTATTTGGAGACTGGGCTGCAGGGCAGTATTCCAACATGATAACGACCCCAAACACACCTCCAAAACGACCACTGCCTTGCTAACGAAGCTGAGGGTAAAGGTGATGGATTTGTTTGATTTATATCTTGCCCTCGCCCGCAAGCAGGCTCAAGACAGGTCACATCATTTTGTTAAACAACATAACATGAAAACATTGAAATTAAACAGAACAAATAATTTAAGCAGAACTAACATTAAAATAAAATATAGGGGGGAAATTCAGTCAAACAGAATGGTTGAGGCTAATTAGACATCTTTCAGGCCAGGGACTACCAGGAAATGTTGCTCTGCTGAGTGTAAAGCTCTCTGGGGTACATGTGAGGACAGGACAGATGGTCCCATAGGTATGTTGGTCCCTGACTGTATAGGGGACTTTAAAGGTTAATACCATAACCTTGAACCAGATCTGGTATTTAATTGGTAACTAGTGCAATTGACAGCACCGGCTGAATATGCACCCACACAGATGTCACCATCAGCAGATATACTGCCACATTTCGCAGTATATATCTGAAGGCAAATGATGTACCAGTTGTATTGAAGGTTGGTTAGTGTCTAGATGGGAGATCTCCTGGGGGCCCTTTCAACATTGTCTTGAGCTCCATGGAAGGCAATGGAATATGCGTAAATCAGCTTCTCAAATTAAATAATTGAGATGCTTCATTAGTTTGTGTGGAAGGTGCCTTCACTTAGAGTAAGCCTGTTTTTAAAAATTTGACTAATAATTGAGATTAGAATTTATTTACACTTTAAATTTGATATTTTTTGTCAATTTTGAAGATGCACAGCTTTTAGGGACCTAATGAAACAAAAAAGTTGAAGTTAAATAAGGCAGAAACTGTATAGAAGTCAACAGTAATTGAGACAGGATAAATTTGAAAGTACAACAAGAAAGGGAGAACATAAGAGGAGCCCTGCTGGATCAGACCAGTGGTCCATCTACTCCAGCATCCTGTTTCAACCCAGTTCTTCTGGAGGTCATACAGCAGGTATGACCAAGGCCAAGGCTTTCCCCTGATGTTGACTCCTTGCACTGGTTTTCAGAGCTTTAGTGCCTCTGAACATGGAGGTTCCCTTTGCTTAACATGGCTAGAAGCCACTGGTAGAACTATCCTCTATGAATCTATCTAATCCCGTTTTAAATCTTGTTGTCATCACTACATCGTCTGGCAGCAAATTTTATATTGTAATAAATCTCTGTGTAAAGAAGAGGTTTTTTTGTCCATCCTGAATCTACTGCCCATCAACTTCATTAGATGCCCTTTTGAATTCTAATATCTGGGGGGGAGGGCATTTTTTGGTCAACTCTTTCTACCCCATGCATAATTTTATGAACCTCTATCATGTCCTCCTGTAGCTGTCTTTTTTTTAAACTGAAAAGCCCTGTTATGTACTTTTTCCAGCTCTGCAGTGTCTTCGAGATATGGTGACCAAATCTGTACATGTTAGTCCAAATGCGGTCACACCATAGATCTACACACCGGCATTATAATATTGACTGTTTAATATTCGATCAGTTTCCTAATAATTCCTAACAGAGTTGGACTTTTTTCACTGCTACAGCACACTGGGTTTACACTTTCATTGAGCTGTCACTACAACCCCAAGATCAGCAAGTTCAGACTCAGTTGGCCTATACTTGAAGTTGCAGTTTTTTATTTCAATTAATCAATTTTCAATTTACGGCAAAAGCCAGCATCCTGTTTAGTGTGCATCACCTTACATTTATCAGTATTTAACTTCATTTGCCTCATTGTTGCCCAGCTGCCCAGTTGTGGATGTCCTCTTGGAACTCTTCACAGTCACCTGGGTTTTCGTCATCGAATGAATTTGTATCACCTACAAACTTGGCCACTACACTACTCACCCCTAATTCCAGATCATTTATGAACAAATCAAATGGCACTGGCATCAGTACTGATCCTTGTGAGTCCCCACTGCTTATTTCCCTCCATTATGAGAACTGTCCATTTATTTCTACTCTTTGCTTCCTGTCATTTAACCAATTTTTAATCCATAAGAGAACCTGCCCTCTTATCCCATGATTGCTAAGTTTCCTAAGGAGTCTTTGGTGAGGTGTCTTGTCAAAAGCTTTTTGAAAGTCCTAGTATATAATGTCTACCGGTTCACTACTCTTCTCTTGTTCACTTTTTCAAAGACTTCCAAAAGGATGGTGAGGCAGAAATTCCCTTTGCAGAAGTCATACTGATTTCCCCCCAGCAGCCTTTGTTCCTTTTTGTGACTAATAATTCTGTCTTTGATTACAGTCTCTATTAATTTTCTTGTCAGTTTTTACTGACATTTCAGATCAAGCTAGAGGTCCTCAAATTTCAAGCTCAGTTTTTCTTAAGTGATCGATCTGTGTTTTAGGCATACAAATTTAATACTGTTATAAAGGCAGCTATTCCATCTATTGTTGCCACGGTGATAACACATTAAATATAGAACTTTTTGAAGGATCATCCCCCATTTTTAAAAGGCCATATTTCTCTTTTTTTGTATGTCTTCTCAGAAGAGTTATCATAGTTTATTAACTACCATTTTCTATTGGGAATTATCTGATTGTTTTGGGATTAAAACAATCTAGTTTTACTTAAAAAAAAGTTAAAACCTAACTATTCTGGTATGAAGGAAACATCATTTAAAACAATTATATTTTACAGTAGAAAAAATTATGTGGCAGCAGTGTTCCAAATGAAATTGCTTTCATTAAAAGTAACTGAGTAAAGACCAGTTATAAAGAACAAATCTGAACTTAGACAAGGCAACTAAAGGTGATCATATGATCTTAATGAGAGGGCTCCTTTGAAATTATGGCTCCATGGGTCAGTGAACATCTGGCCATGAAGTGGGGTCTGCACTGGGAGAGAGGAATTGCTGAGTATAACAGACATTATTCTCAAATTATACTGCAACTGGAAAAGGGGGCGATCTAAATTATTGTATACATTTAAGCCATCTTTTTATTTGTATCCATAATATGATGCTGAGTATGAATTAAAGGGATTGACTGTGAATTAAAGTGCAAGTCCAAAAGCAAAGAAATGTAGAACCAAACAATTCCAGTATTTGTTTCCAGATTTGGCAGCCTGAAATATGTGCTGTGACTTGAAAGAAATTTTGACTTGACGCAGAAATGGCAGGACTGTTGCTCCTTTTGTATAATGTAGGATGTAATAGTAATGATTGGAATTGGTCTGCCATTGTTAAATTATGGAGAGAACCATCTTTGTGAATCAATTAGCGGTAGGTAGCGAGAGAGAGAGAGAGAGATTAGCAGTTTTTTTAATTCCGTTACAAGTCAACGGAAAATGAAAATACTGCAGTGGAATTAGCCATGCTGGGAACATTTGGTATAATGAATATATGAAGCTGCCTTATACTGAATCAGACCCTTGGTCCATCAAAGTCAGTATTGTCTTCTCAGACTGGCAGCGGCTCTCCAGGGTCTCAAGCTGAGGTTTTTCACACCTATTTGCCTGGACCCTTTTTTGGAGATGCCAGGGATTGAACCTGGGACCTTCTGCTTCCCAAGCAGATGCTCTACCACTGAGCCACCGTCCCTCCCCTGATCAAGCATTGCATGCATTGTGAAAGTCTGGAAAAATTTGGATGAGAAATATTGGGTCCTCCTGTTGGCTTCTGGAGCTGAACCTGGAAGCTGTCATAAAAAAACTTGTGTGAGAAAAATGCAGTAAACTTTTAAAATGACAAAACAAGCAAGTGGTCAGTGTTCTAATGTGAAGTTGTTGATGCTTGATGAAATTTTATAGTCATTAATAAAGTATCCAGATATAATGTTTATATATATGTTGTGTTGTGTGTTCTATTATGAGGAAATTACAATACCATTTGTTATGGTTAATAATGTTATGAAGTATCCAGTGTACAGTAAGGCATTAATCAGTGGCGTAGGGAGGGGGGGGGGGCGGGGGGAGCGGATCGCCCCAGGTCTGGGGGGCCCCTTGGGGGCCCCTCAGAAGCCGGCTGCACTCGCCGCCTTCCCCGCCCACGCGCTGGTCGCTGGAGGCCGCTCGTTCCGTCCGGGCTCCTGGGGACTGGTGGGCGGCGTCGATGGGGGCAGCTTCGCAACTTCAGAGCGGCCAGGGCAGCGCACCTCCGCCGCCTCTCCCCTCCCACCGCCCCGTCCGCCAGGCGCCTTCCGGATGTCTCCACTCGCCCAACTTCCCAGCTGGAGTCCTGGGGCAGCGAGGAGGTCTCCGGAGGGCCCGCCCGGCTCTTTCCCTTTCCGGCCGCCAGGAAGGAGGAGGATGAGGGCGAAATGGGCCCTCGAGCGTCCCGGGCTACCTGCCTGAGTCCCTCTCGGGGCGGCATGAAGCCCGACGGCAAGGTGGTGCTGCTGGGCGACATGAACGTGGGCAAGACGTCGCTGCTGCACCGCTACATGGAGCGCCGCTTCCAGGGCACGGTCAGCACGGTCGGCGGCGCCTTCTTCCTCAAGCAGTGGGGGCCGCACCACATCTCCCTCTGGGACACCGCAGGTCAGCTGAGGAGGGCGCAGCCGAGGGGAGGACTTGGCGGGGAGCTGGGGGGCGAACCGCGACCCGGGGGCCACATGTGGCTTTTTTACACATTTGGTGAGGCTCGCAAAGTCCCCACTGGGTGGTTTGGAGAAGGCATTTCTCTCTTTAAATCGCTTCTCCAAGCCAAGTCAGCTGGCAGATTGGAGAATGCATTTAAAGTTAAAGTTGCTTTCTTCCCACCTCTCCTTCCCCATCTTCCTCGGGAGGTGTGGGCTCTCCTTCCTTGGAGGTTTTTAAACAGAGTCTAGATGGCCATCTGACAGCAATGAAGATCCTGTGAATTTAGGGGGAGGTGTTTGTGAGTTTCCTGCATTGTGCAGGGGGTTGGACTAGATGACCCTAGAGGTCCCTTCCAACTCTAGGATTCTGTGATTCCTTCCTTCCTTCCCCTGATGCGCATGTCTTGCAACTCTCAAACATCGGATGTTTACTTTATGTGGCTCTTTCATTAAGTGAGTTTGGCTCTCCCCATGCCCAATGGCCTCCGTGCCGCCACAGCCCCGGGGGCTGGGGGTGGAGGGGTCCCCTGCCTGCTGTGTTGATCTGCTCCTCTGTCCAGTGCACTTTGATCTCAGCTAAGGAGCTGTGTTGTGTCCTCACAGCAACCCTTTGAGGTAGGTCAGGCTGATGGAGACTGGCCCCAAATTGCTTTGGAGTAGAGAGGACTGCTCCACTGTGCCACAGCCTGTTGGGGAGTGCAGTTTGAGTTCAAGGACCTGGGGGTTACCAGTAGCACAGGGGTGGCCAAACTGCTGCTCGGGAGCCACATGTGCCTCTTTCACACATATCGTGTGGCTCTCAAAACTCTCTTGAGTTACTCCTGAAGGTTTTGGATCTAAAATTGGTTGTGAATGGACATGTCTGTCACTCGAGGTTGCAAATTCCCCATGAGAACGCAGTTTCTAACACAGAGCTTTTGTTTTTGTGGCCAGTCCAGGTTTCTTGAAATCCCCACTGCCCTGTAGCTGGCTTGGAGAAGGCATTTGTCTCTTTAAATCACTTTGCCAAGCTAGCTGGTGACTTGGAGAGTGCATTTAAAGTTAAAGTATATTTCTTTCCACTTCTCCCTCCCTCCCCATCCATTTCCTTCCTCCCTCCCATTGTAGTGGTTAAGTGTGCAGACTCTTATCTGGGAGAACCAGGTTTGATTCCTCACGCCTCCACTTGCATCTGCTGGAATGGCCTTGGGTCAGCCACAGCTCTCGTAGCAATTGTCCTTGAAAGGGCAGCTTCTGGGAGAGCTCTCTCAGTGCCACCTATCTCACAGGGTGTTTGTTGTGGGGGAGGAAGATAAAGGAGATTGTGAACCACTCTGAGACTCAGAGTGGAGGGCAGAATATAAATCATCTGTCTGTCTGTCTGCCTTCCTTCCTTGTGGCTTTCAAACATCTGACATTTATTCTGTGTGGCTCTTACATTAAGCAAGTTCGGCCACCCCCGCAATAGCGATTGTGCGTGATCCTGGCCTTCCTTTCAAAGCGTTCCAGGTAACATTGGTACAGAACTTCTGCAGCCACGGAGAAGTCCCCAAGAAGATTTTAAAAAGTAACCTGGATCACCTGGGGAAATGATAGGTAATGTGCTGGCATGGCTGCTGTTGGCACAGTGCTGTTAAATACTTCTGGGCCCCGTTTTTTTTGAAAAATGGCTTAACTTTACTTGGATTACTCCTAGGTCAAAGTCCACCGGCTCCTCAGAGATCAACAAAAGTTCCAGAGTATAAGTTTTCAGGAATCACTTCCCGTTTCCGGCAGGTGGCACGGGGGAAATGATGCCACAGGAAGTGATGTCACTTCCTGTTTCCGGCGGTGGCATGATGTCACCGGAAGTGACATCGCTGGAAGTGACGTCACTTCCTGTTTCCGGTGGCGTGCACACACGTAGGGGGGCCCACATAAATCTTGGGCCCCGGGCCCCCAAAGCCCTAGCTACGCCCCTGGCATTAATGGCAGGTGAATAACTAGGGCAAGAATGATTTTTTTAAAAACGTAATTTGCATATGATTTTCTTATAGCACTAATGCTAAGCATTGGATTTTGACTTGCTGTTTAAGCTTTAAGAGTAATAGTAACCTTATGCTTCTATCTTTTTTTGTTTGAAGTTTAGCTTTTGAATTGGTTGTGCTCTCTCATAGACTGCCACTTGAGGGAGCTAGCTGTTTGTTCTCAGACCTTAGGGGAGAAAGCATATGATTCTTTACTTGTAAGAAACAACTGTTGAAGCAGATAAATGAAGTAGGAACTTGCTAATATATGATGTTTCTGGTTATTAATATTTGTTATGGAAATACACGTCAGTTATGATCCCGTTACAAAGTATATTACCTATTTTCTGTATTTTAATCTATTGTGCTAATGACATGATCCTCAATGTAAAGAACAAATGTGTTTCTTAGAATGTGGAAAAATTATTGGCAACTTACTTAGTAGTTGGTAGATTTGCAGAAAACAGGTAAAATAAAATCTTTGTAACCTTTCTTTAATATTTTGTTTTGGAAGCAGATACGCGAGTTGTGATTTGATCTGAAAAAGTGCTGAGCTAGCAAATGTCTGCCTTCTCATTCCACTCAGGAAAGCATTCTGCAGAGCTGGGAAGCCTGCATAATTGCTTCATTTTCCTTTGGTGTATCCTTCTCAACTGCCAGTTTTAAAGCATGAGGGATGAAATTTGTAAACAATCTGGGATCTTCTTGTAAGATGAGAAAACAGCAGTGAGTCTGGAATTTTCTTAATGGCTTCCAACTCTGCGTGTTTTAAGAAAATACAACAGAAGACTGGCAGCTGCAGTACGGGGAAGTTACTGCTAATTTCCTTTATACTTTTGCTGTCTTGTTCTAATCAGCAAAATAAAAAAGCAATGTTAGAGACAAAAGATCTGGAGTCGCACTGCCCTCAGTTTCTCCTGACTATAAATGGCGGAAGTATCAACATAAGTGTGGATAAAGGGAAATGTTGTGATGAAAAATGTTTTCTGATCCTTTTATTGACAGGCCTTTGGACTATTGCCTACTTGATCGATTTGTGTAATACTTTTATCTCCTGCTTATAAATACAATCTTTGTGTTTTAATAGCATAATTATATTGTGCTATCTGCCACTTTGATGGCAGGTTTGAAAAATTAGAGATGAATGGATGGCAGGGTAGAAAGAGGCATGGACATAGACTAGTGAAGCTTACCACTGAGCTGTTAATTTATGGTAGTCACAACTCACCAAAAACAAATAGGCAAGCAACATGACAGGAGATGAGCTATGCCATCAGACAGTAGTTATATTACTTTAACTCCCATTTATATATAAATATGCTGAAGGCTGGTGAAATGATGGGTTTTCCCAGGTTTAAATTCATTGCAATGGGAATAGTAAAATCAGTGGCTGAGTTGTGAACTCAGTAGTCATTTGGTAGTGTACTTTTAAGGGTAATCTAAGATAGTGATAAGACCCCATGGCGCAGAGTGGTAAAGCTGCAGTACTGCAGTCCAAATTCTCTGTTCACTACCTGAGTTCGATCCCGGTGGAAGCTGAGTTCAGGTAGCCGGCTCAAGGTTGATTCAGCCTTCCATCCTTCCAAGGTTGGTAAGATGAATACCCAGTTTACTGGGGTGAAAGTATAGATGACTGGGGAAGGCAATGGAAAACCACCCTGTAAAAAGTCTGCCATGAAAACGTGATGCGACGTCATCCCAGAGTTGGAAACGACTGCTGCTTGCACAGGGGACTACCTTTACTTTTAAGATAGTGATGGAATAATTCATTAATAGTTATTGAACATGGGGTGTTGCGTGCTTAGCATATAATTTAATCTAAAATACTCCTTCATGGTTGAACCCAATGTGTATTTTATGAGATTTGAAGACATTTTGCTTGCAGATACTTAAAATTCCAAGAACTAATATTAAATTGACTCCTTGCTCATTGTCATAGAATCATAGAGTTGGAAGGGGCCTCTAGGGCCATCTAGTCCAACCCTCTGCACAATGCAGGAAATACACAAATACCTTCCCCAAACCCCAGTTACCCCTGCTCTGTGACTAGAAGATGGCCAAAAGAAGAAGAAAAAGAACTTCCAAGATCCCTGGCAAAACTAGCCTGGAGAAAAATTGCTGTCTGACCCCAGAGTGGCAATCAGTATTTCCCTGGGTATGTAAGAATGACCATGAGAACTAAGCACTGATGCAACCCTTCCTGTCCTCCCTCTCATGATCTACCTAAGTTCACAAAATCAGCACTGCTGTTAGATGGTCATCTAGCCTGTTTGAAAACCTCCAAAGAAGGAGAGCCTACCACCTCCTGAAGAAACCTGTTCCACCGATGAACTTCTCTGTCAGGAAGTTCTTCCTTATGTTTAGTTGAAAACTTTTTTGATTTAATTTCGGCCCATTGGTTATGGTATGACCTTCTGGTATAGGTTGCAGTTCCATGTTGCCCTTGAATGTGTTTTCAGTGAATGTCTGAGTTAACATATCAAGTTTACAAGGATGTAAGTGAAAAGTTTTGTTCCATAGTGTTAGAGAGAATGTGTGTAAATAACACCCCTTTGTTTCATATTTTTGAGTGGCATCAGTTTGGTGCTACATTTGTAACTGGCTTCCTCTTCGTGACACATTAGTAGAAGAAGCAAATAAATATTAAGGACTTTTCTTACTTTGTATTTCTTATAAGTCATATTCACGATTTTATTGATTTTTAGGCTTATGATTATCTCTACTTACCTGGTTGCATATGGCAGATAAAAATCTCTAGGAAAAATCTCTGCAGCTTTGGGGATAGCCCCACTCTGTTTACATAGAACTGTGCTGTGGAAGTCACATGCTACGTTTCCCATTTTGTGTTTTGAAACATCCTCTATCCAGTAGCCCTGTTTAACTTTTTGAAAATTGCATGTATATTTGCTTTTTCCCTTCTAAGACTATTGTTCTTAGGCTAGAAGTAAATGGTAGAAAGAGACTAGCAAGGGCAGGTTGAGTGCAGAGATGAGGACCCTTTTAATACGCATTGATATCTTGTGTAGCATTATTTCACAAGACCATTCCAGCTGAAGTTCTGGCAGACATTCAGCTAAACAACCTAAGTATCAAGGATGGAGATTTCCAGTAATTTTGATTTTTTTTGTTTGTAAAGGTGGAGATGTTGAAAAAAATTAAAATATATGTGCTATCAAATGTAAACTTCTCACTGCTTTAGTAACATCTATATATCTAATTCTGAATTCTGAAAGACCTGAACCAGGAAGAAAATTGAAAATAAATCAACCAGTATCATAATGCCCTTGTATAAATTGATGGTGTGGCCTCATTTGAAATACTGTGAACAGTTCTGGTCATTGCACCTCAAAAACATATTATAGCATTGGACAAAGTGCAGAAAAGGCAACTAAAATGATTTAAGGGTGGAACACTTTCTCTGTGAAGAAAGGTTAAAGAGGTTAGTTAGGGCTCTTCACCTTGAAGAAACGATGACTTGAGGGGTGATGTGATAAGAGAGTTACAAGATTATGCATGAGATAGAGCAGGTAGAGAAAGAAGTACTTTTCTTCCTTTCGCACAATACAAGAACTTGTGGGCACTCAATGGAATTAATGAGCAGGAGGTTTAGAACATATAAAAGGAAGTATTTCTTCACCCAAAGAGTAATTAACATATGGAATTCACTGCCATAGGAAGAGGTGGTGGCTACAACCATAGACAGCTTCAAGAGGGGATTAGGTAAATAATGAAGCAGAGGTCTATCAGTGGCTGTTAGCCATATGGTCTGGAACTCTTTGTCTGGGGCAGTGATGCTGTTTATTCTTGGTGCTTGGGGGGGGCCACAGTGGGAGGGTTTCTGGAATCTGGCCCTGCTGGTGAACCTCCTGATGGCATCTGATTTTTGGCTACTGTGTAACACTGAATCTTGGACTGGATGGGTCATTGGGAGAGAAGTACCCCAGATTTGCAGAAACATCCCCCAAGGCTTTACATGCTCCACAAACCAAACCAACAGTGCAAAAGAATTGTCAATTGAGATCTTACCAAAGATCATGGTTTGTGTAATGCCACCCTCCCCCCATAAGTAGTAGCCAAGAGAGGGGAAGGAAATGGAAGCGGGGGGGGGAGGGTGAGGAGGAGTCTTCGGGGAAGAAATGAGGCAGTCGCAGGAAGTGGCAAAAATAATGAGGGGGGGACTCTGCAGTTATTTGATAGAAAGGGGAATGTGGTTGTGAAGGAGGAGTAGGGGGGAGGTGATAAGAAGAGGAATAGGTGATAGGAAAAGGGAGGCAACAGTGGCAACAAGTGGACAAGGAGGCAGTGATATGGAGATGCCAGCAGTGCTAAGTAAAGCTTTCCTGGCAGTGCTGCTGGCCCCAGTAAGGGTGGGCAGGGTGGGGTAGGAAATGAGATCTTTCCACCTTGTTAAGACTTCCAGATTCTCTTTTTGTCCCCATTGTTGAGGAGGAGGGTCAATCTCAAGTGGCATTCTATCAGAGCTCCAAGAGTGGCTGGAAAGTATTGCAACAGTCCTTTACATTTCCAGCTGCATTTTTAAGGTTGTGAACATGTACCTCTTGGGTCAGTCCCAGCTGGCTTTGCTTGAAGAGCCTGAAGAATGGCAAGAAAAGGTCGAGGAGACCTGTTTCAACTTAGGTTAGTTTATTGATTTCTACAGTTTTGGAACGGTAAATACTTTAAGGATACTTGGATGTTCTGGGGCAACATAGTGGCTGAAGAGTGTGAAATATGAGGCAGAGGTCCATGATGGAATTATCACCTCAGCCATAAATTTATTACATGGCTTTAGCAAACTATCATTTCTTACAGAGCTATTGTATGGATTAATCTGTCAGTTTGGCATGTACCACCTTAACAGGTCAGTGGTTGTGCACTTGAATTGGGCTGAGAGAAATTCCTGTAGCCCACGGTTATCTTTGGGACCTTTGCCACTTCTCCAGAACAAGAGAATAAACACTTTGAATACTTTTTTGCGTTCAAAAGCAAGGGAGAGTCTAGTAGGGGATATCACATCTAAAATACTAACTAGAAAAAAGGGAGTGATGTGTTTCTGGTTGTTAGATTGGTGTGTATGCTAGGTATTTTTTTTTTTAAATATGCTGCAGGCTCACTGTATTGCCTGCCTGGTGTTTTCTAGGCATAGTTTGTTGTAACATCCAAATAAAGCAAACTGTGAACACTTATTTCCAAAACAAAATTGGAAACCATGGTGGTTATGGTTTTGCAGTCTAGTTGTTTGTCACCAACTATAGTTTGTGATGTCTTGATGAACTGTGAGGAAACCAGGAAATGGACAAAGGAGTTTTGAGTCCATAATGCCTTCCTGAATCTCTAAGCCAATAGTTCTAAGGATTGTATATTCCTACTGGCTTTCAAAGGGATTGTGCAAGTGTATGGCATGTGGGTCCCATTACTGACTATCTGTTATGGTAAATGAGCCCTCCCTGTTCATGTGCCTCTGAATCCATCTACTAGGGCAGAAGAACAGGGTGGAGGCTTTGGCCTCTGTTTCACTTGTAAGCCTTCCTGTGGTATCTGTGAGGAAATGAAATATTGGATGGCCCTTTGGCAGGGCTGTTCTGATGGTTGTATCTGAACTGAGCATTAGGCTGCATTCAGACAGCATAGCAAACTGGAATTAAGCTGAGATAATGCGGCTCATGAGATCATGCATATTGTTGCTATGTTGATACCTCCTAACTCCTCCCACCTCTCTCTTCCCTTCAAGTGAAGGTCTTCTGGTTTGTGGGCCCGTCAGAGGGGCATAGGTGCCCAGCCTTTGGTGCGTTTTTCCTGCTGATCAGTGGAGGAGGGGGGGTCAGCCTTTAAAGAGCCCAGGAAGGTGGTGCTTCACCACTCCTTCCTGGGCCTTAAAATTGTGAATTAGAGAGGGGAGAGGAGGCAGGGGGCGGGGACGAGGTCCTGCGGTGCCTGGTTGCTAACAGGTGGTCTTTGACCTGGGGGTTGGGGACCCCTGCTGTATATGAAAGAAGGTAGAAAGAGCCAGGGGAATAAACACAGCAACAAGTTGTCTTTGTGGATAGTTTAATTGCTGCTTGTCATGTCTGAATGTAGCTGCCTTGGTTTGGTTCAGACATAACATAAAACCATGTTTTATTGTAGCTATAGTTAGTGTGTGAAACCAGGGTTCAGCTTGCAGTCACTCAAATCTTGATTTGCCTCAACAAATGCTGGTTTCATTTTCTACTTTCTGCAGCCTTGGGTGGGTATTGTCAAAAAACAAGTCTCAATCGCTTCATTCAGATGGTTTGCAAAACCATAGTTAAGGCTGGGATTAATTAACTAATTTAAAGTCCTGCTTAAACAGATTCTAATTAACCATAATTAGTTGATTAAAGCAATCACAATTAGTTTTATTAGTTAGTTTTATTAAAGCATGCTTTAATGTGATGTCTGAATTAATCAGTACCAATGCTTAAGCCATGATTACATTTTTACTCAAAGATTCTTTTTTTCTTGTCCTGTAACGTGATTGATGACTACTTTTTGCCTGTTGAGAAGATGTTCAGTGGTTTTAAACTATAGCATATTAACCTTAAGTCCTGTTTAAAAACACAGGTGTTATGTCCTTTTCATTTTAACTTCATAAATTTTGAATAAAAGCTTCCTGGCAATTATAGTTATGTATATGTTGTATATATGTTATTACAGGATTATTAGTAATCATGAACAGGGTGTTCAAATTAGTAAAAAATTGCCTTTAAAAATAGATTAAAAATCCAATTTTACTAGTTTTTAAGGTTCAAGTTACCATTTGGCATTGGTGTTTGTCAGCTTAGCTAATTGTGGCTGCATTATTAATGACATTCAGCTTTTTTGACTGAAGTGTGTATTTAGTGCATGACTGAAGTGTGTATTTAGTGCATAATTTGTATGTACGGCTGTCACTTAGTAATGTGCTCTGTAGTATTACTGAATAGGGCCTTAAGAATAGAGGATTTGTAATCTGCATTATTCTGTGGCATGATGGTTAACCTTTTAACCATCTCCAAAATAAATTAATGAAATACCTGTTTAATATTGGTTTTGGAAATAATTTTATATAGTATGCACAAAACCAATGTTAAATAGGTATGTCAGGTGTTATACTAACCTTAAAACATAAAGACTAAAACAAGATGGTCTTGCAGTACTTCCACATGATGTTCAGTCTTTGACAGGCCTCTAGGAGAAAAGCCACACTTTTGAATGAAGGGAAAACATTGAAAACAAAGTTGTCTTGTTCTTACCCTAGCATGGCCCAATCGTTAACTTGAACCATCTGGTAAATTGAATGTGATTTTTAGTGAGGGATGTAAATTTGGTTTGGCCAAGCAACTGTTAAACTGTTATCTTTTAACATTAATAAACTCCATCTAGCCATATAAATATTTTCATAAATCGTTACACTACCATTTTTAAAAAAATAGCATGTTAATGTGCTCCAATGACTGTGCATAGATTGGTAATAGTGAGGCCAGCATTGGAAAACACATGTTCCACAGGCACACATGATTCAGGAATTCACTGGTAACCAACTCTTATCTCAATTTTAGAAACCTTGGAAAATGTTTGTGGCAATATATAAATGGTAAATGAATCCTCATCATTTAAATATTCAGTGATTTAGTATTGTAATACTTATGTGTTGTTTGTTGCTATTAAGTTACAGCTGACTTAATGGTGACCTCATAGAATTTTCAAGTCAAGAGACATTCAGAGGTGGCTTGCCATTGCCTGCCTCTGTGTCATAACCTTGATAATTCCTTGGAGGTCTCCCATCCAAATACTAGACAAGGTCATCCCTACTTAGCTTTTGAGATCTGATGATATTAGGCTATCTTGGCCTACCCAGCTCAGGACAGTAATACTTTAGTATAGTAATAATTTTACTGTGATTGAGATAAAAACTGGCATTCGTTTATTGCCAAACGCCTGTCAATGAAGTTGTGCTTTGTGTTTTATTTTTTGTACCATAAGAGGCAGAAATTGTGTGAAGAAGCAGACGGAAAGATGAATACACTCTTGTAACTAATCAAACATATGCCACTACCAACTTGTTTTAAAGGCATACTGTTTCCCCAGTCTCCTTGCTATGATACAGACTACTATTAGGATTGCAGAAATGTTTCTTCAAGCCTGAGTAAAGTTTGCTACCTAAAGAAAAACAATAGATAACTGGGTTATAGGAATTGTGCTTTATGGAATAAACTCTCTTAACATCATGTGCCAATCTTAGGAGGGTACTAGGTTGGTTAGGCTATAGTTGATTCTGGTGTGGTTTATGGTGTGGGGAGGGAAGTGGCCTAACAATGGGAATGTTTTTACTTTCATGTTTAAATGCGAATTCAAATTTTTAAAAGTGATGTTTTAAATGCTTTTCTTTCAGATTATGCAATGGTCACTGCAAGATGGCTTATTCTTGAGTTGGAGCTTTTTAAAACAGACATATGCTGGTACAACTTTATTAAGCGGACTATAAATTTTTCTCTCACAACAACTACATAAGCAGACAAAATTGCAAAAATCTGCCCTGTTTCGAGTATGACAGCCACGACCCGTGGCTCTCCGGTGGGAGGGAATGACAGCCAGGGCCAGGCTCCTGATGGACAGTCTCAGCCTCCTCTCCAACAGAATCAGGTAAAATATATATTAATACCAGTAATTCAGCTATGTAGAAGATTTTAGTGTGATATTCCTGTAACAAGACATGCTACTCTTACAACTGTGACTTTCTATTCTATCATGTCTGTCTTAAATGGTAAAATTTAAATTTTAAGAATTTGTTGTACATGTTAAAGTCCTCTAAACAGCTCCATTTACAAGAGGCAGGTTTTTAGGTTTTTTTGCGAGAACAGCTCCACCTAACTTATAAAAAATCCAATCACTGATGAAAGGGGAAAAGCACAAAATATTACTAATGTATAAAATAAAGGCAGATGAGCATGTTGCTCTCTGATAAAACTCAACAGATTATACTGCATGGATCTGACTGAGGCTTGCAGTTGATTATAAATGATGAATCCTTATTTTTGGCTGTAAACCCCATATTGTACCTACTGCTATTCTTGGGGTCCTGTACCTGAGGACAGGCATGTTGGCTACAGTGAGAGGAGAGAGTCTAGAAAGCTCCATTTTCTGTAACACTTAAATTACAGAGATCTGAATGTGCTAGAGACTATAGCTGCATCCAGACATCTTAATAAAGTCTTGAGACTCTGAGATTCAGAGTATAGGGCTGGATATAAATCCAATAAATTGCTATTTGTGTAACAAAATCAAGTTTATTAGACAAATCCACTTTTTATGTAAAGCTTCCTTATACAGCTGTTTTTGT